>NW_015505662.1:316762-331464 GCF_001515645.1 Sinocyclocheilus grahami | reverse complement strand
CTAAGTTTGATACTTGCATGTCTCATCTGTCTGAAAGAGAGGTTTGACGTAATCTGAAGTTTCCAGTTGATCTTTGCTGAATTTGGGTCGATGAAAAGAACCAGCTTGAGTCAGAGAATCTTGATTAATGGAAAGGTCGAGGCCAAAGCCTGGCATGTAAATTAGGATGTTCTGGAGCGTTGGAGCGTCTTATCGAAACCTAACAGAACCACCGACTGGGGGGGTCCCTGGAGCGGGGCCTTTAAGGTCGGAGAAGATCCCCGCCTCTCAAGATGGGCTTGTCCAATGAGAAAGATGGAAATTCCAAGCGGGAGGTGGTAATTGCTGGAGGGTTTTACGACCCTTTGTCTCTAAGCATGGTAATTTGCAAATGGACTTGGATCGAAATTACTAAAGATTCTCAGGACTCTAATATATATTGCCTATGTACCAACATATAATATACACGCTTGTTTCGATCATACGAAGGCGAATTCATAGACACTAAACAAGGTAGGATTACATATTGTGAAAGGATGACAGGAATGGGTTCCCTCATAAGCATGCCTAAAATAGTCTAAAAATATCAAAGACAACATACACCATGACCTGAAGGATACACTGTTCATTCAAAGAAAGGTTTTCCTATGAATTAATTAGTAAAAAAGTCAATTTCTACTCTGCATTTGCCTCTTGCTTATGGGACATTTTCCCTGGTCACATTCCATGAGGTCGTAAACGTATCTGGTGTCAGTGTTGCTATGGAACCAGGGGCCTGTTCGGCTTCCTGGGGTGTTACAGAGTATTTGTTAAATCTAGCTAACAAAATATATATTGTGTGTTTGAGTGGTCCAGACGCTACACAAGCAAAGCCAGGACCAGTTATCTATATTTTATCAATGATAAGATACAGATAGTTTCAAATATTGCTACACAAATACTTAAAGAAATAATTTATAACTTAATTCAACTCATCATTTAATAATCATACAATTTTGCCTGAAACTCAAAATGGTAACAAACAAGACAAACATGTAAACAAACAAAACTTGTGAATGATCAAAAACATTGTTTCGATTAGTTTTTTGTTTGTTTGTTTGTTTCACAAAGAACTGATGATAAGCACATTTTATTGGTGTAATTTGCAAGCAAGCTTTGCTACTCCTTTCACTCTGTTTTGTAAAATTACAACATTGATAGGGTGACCATTTACTTCCTCTTTTTCCCGGATATGTCCTGGCCTGGACTTGTAAATTACCTAAAATTTCTGCATTTTGGCTTTGTTTTCCTATTGACGTCAGGTGTGTTCGACTGCATAGAACGATCAGTGTATGACATCAAAGAACCGCAAGAGCTATTCGAAAAGCATAAGGAGCCGTCTGCTCTCTTATCACTCTCGCGATACTATGATGTCATGCACCAATCCGTCTGCGTAGCACCACTTCAAGTCAAACACACCTATGCTCTCTACAGTCCTCATACATTATGTATACGTGTATTTGCATTGCTTTGACCGAAAGCCATTGGATGATTATATACAATGCCTGCCCTTTATTGGTCAAACCTCTCAGTAATTGCCTTCGCCAGCTATGAAAACAATAGCATAACAAAGCCCAAACCTGGCAATTTAGAAATCCTGGCCAGGACATTTCAGGGAAAAAGAGGAAGTATGGTCACCCTAAACATTGACATAAGCTCAAAATCTAATATGATCGAAGTATTCAACAGTACCTTAATATCTGCATGATCTAGATATATTACTAATCACAGAATAAAATATTTTAGGCATTTTACTTACTGTTCTTGAATGTTGGCTTATCCAGTCCAGTAAAACAAGATGATGAGCTTCAAGGCAAGTTCGCAAGTTCAAGGCTGAACAATAGGACCCATTAGTTTTGTAAATGGGGTCTTAGAGGAGAAAAAACATGTGCAGGCTTATTTTAGTGAGCTAAAATCAGTGTTGTAATATTACAACAGTGGGCCCCACAGAGTTAAGGTCTGTCAAATAGTAGTATTCAGGTAAAAATACTTGAGAAACTGTAATCAAAATGTTATTTACGTTACCTGGTAATAGCTGCACATGTGCTCTTATGAAATAATTGGTGCACAGAGAAAGACCGCAGACAGGTTTGTCCAGTGGATGTTTTTCTCCATGATGTAGGATATTTAACATAAGGAATAAGATTAAACTACAGTAAGTGGTACAATATGGTACAAGTGTTAAGCCATTTAAAAATGTTTGCAGCGAACTGCAGTCCTATTTGACTTTCTGTAGCCATGTTGCTGGTTACCACTGGTTTCTTTATTTTGGATGATAATGTTGCACATTCTCCTGAATGTTAATGGGATTTTGGATAACGTCATGGACATGAATAAGCAATTTAACATGTTACGAAGTTAAACTATTAATATAGTTAACTAAGTTGAGTTTACATGCTAAAGAACCAATTAGCATAGCTAATAGACAGCTTAGTGTACTACATATGTGTCAAAAGCCATTGGCACGTAAGTATATTTTTGTCACATACTAACATAATATAGGCAAATATTTTATGTAAATATGAGTGCTTGAACTGCCTTAAGTTCGGCTGAGCCTATGCCTTTTGCTTTGTACCTCTGCCTTAAATGTGCACATTTAAGCCCTACTTGTATGTTATATGTCTTGTATTGTTATTGCATTAAATAACAATATACAAAACAAATAATAACAAGTCACTGTTCTTTTATTCTATTTATTTTATGAAAAGCAATGATATAAGCAATTATAGCTAATATTTACATTTACACGAGAAACAGTCGTTGTTGTTGTTAATTAAAATAAAGGTTACTTTTTGATATTTTGGTTATTTTATGAAATGCAATTATAATAACTTCTAAACGTTTAAAAATGTTAATTGCAATATTATCAACCACTGTATAAAATTCGTAATAACAGGTAAATTACATACATTTTGACAATAACAATATATTTGGCTATGTGTGTGTGTGTGTGTGTGTACATATATAATAAAAATATTGAACTACCACATATTTAATTGAACTACCATAAACAACAAATGACAGCAACAACTTCTATTTGGCCATAAACCCACTAAATATAATCTCATTGTTGCAGACTACTCTTTAAAAACACAAGAGTAACAAGTGTGCTCAAGTGTGAACTACTGATTTGATCTAAACCAGTGGTTTAGATTACATTTTGAATGTTTCCCTCATCTGACACACTCAGCTGAGTTCATGGAGCTCTCACCTAATGAGCTGGTGTGTTAAATTAGGGAGACATACAAAATGTGCAGAGCGGTGGGTCCCCACGACCAGGATTAAGAACCACTGATCTAAACCATCAATCATTAAATGATTGATGAATTGAGCATGAACTGATTGCATCAATCAGTTCATGCTCAATAAAGAAGGCATCTTACCAGAAGAATGACAAAGAACAGAAGCGCTGTGCCTTTACATAGTTTTAAAAGAAAGATGTGCCATGATATTTAATGGATTCTGATGAGTTTATCCACAACTTTTCTCAACAATTAACTACTCTACAACCTCATTAAACTGGCTGGTCCTTGTCAAACCAAACTGAGCACTGATGTGAGAGGTGTGAGCTCTTGCTCAAGCTGTCACTAGAGTTAAATATTATCGTTATGTGAACAGTGTTAATGCTCCGCCTCTGCTTCACACGGCTGAACAGATCAAACGTTACAAAATTCATCACTTCACTACATCACCAGAACTGAAAGCTGAAAGTAAAACTTCCTTTAATTAGTCTATATTCTAGTTAGCATTCTACTTACCATTTCCTAGTTTCCTAACAAAGTAAGCTATTATGCTGAAGATCTGCATAACTCCCACATGAAGTAAGCAACAATACCACTGTTCCCTGTAGGGCTTACAACAATATCAAATTGTTTTCATGTCGTGTTTGGATAGATGTCATGCTGGAATAGAAAAGGGCCTTTCCAAACTGTTCCTACATTGTTGGAAGCATAGCATTGTCCAAAATGTCTTGGTATGCTGATGCATTTAGATTTACCTTCACTACCTTCTAGAAAAACAGCCCCATATCATTATCCCTCCTCCACCAAACTTTACAGTCAGGCAGGCAACGTTCTCCAGGTATCCACCAGACCCAGACCTGCTCATCAGACTGTCAAACAGAGAGGCCTGATTCAACACTCCACAGAACACAGAATTGCATTCCTTGTGAATGTGATCCTATCTACATCGGAAACAAGCGTTGTTGTATTGTGTCGTGAATTAATTTCTTGTCAGAAGCAGTACGAGCGCTTGGAGTATGTCAGAAATAAATCATACGTCACAGCAGCACCCATCTGTTATTTTAATATGCAAAACTGTTAGCCAATCATAGCAGTGGGCATTTACTTCCGATTTTTGAATGTGACCTGCCTATAAAAACAGACTATTTTGCAGAGAGGGTCAAAGGTAGGAGAGAAAATATCCTATTACTCCTAAATGATACTTTTTGATGTAGAAATCTTGTAAAAATGGCTAATTTCATGGACCTCAGAGAACATTATAAAATCATTAAAAATGCAGTCCATGACGCCTTTAAGCTGAATGTAAGCACATCACACCAGTCTTGATTTCATTGCGGCTCTCTGTTAAATATAGAGTAGATTTTTTAAAATGTTATTGTTTGTATTAAAATCCCTCCATAACCAGGCATCTGACTTGCTGCACTCATACATTCCGTCGCAATCTCTTAGATCTGGTGAATCTGAAATACTTTGCATTCCTAAATCCAAACTTAAGAATTGAGGTGATCGTGCCTTTGCTCATGTTGGACCTGCAATGGAACAGCCTCCCGGCCCACATAAGAAGTGCTTCAGTTATTTCATTTTTTAAATCTAAAACCCATTTATTTATTTTAT
This sequence comes from Sinocyclocheilus grahami, assembly GCF_001515645.1. Classification (NCBI taxonomy): domain Eukaryota; kingdom Metazoa; phylum Chordata; class Actinopteri; order Cypriniformes; family Cyprinidae; genus Sinocyclocheilus; species Sinocyclocheilus grahami. The sequence continues at coordinate 326,590 of NW_015505662.1, read as the reverse complement.
TTTTCCTTATAAGAGTGCTTCTAGATTGGGACAACACATCTTCTTTAACGCTGTAACATCTGTACACCACCTTTCGTTGATGTAAACGCATGTCCCGCCGCCGCACGTCTTTGGCTTTTAATATTCCGTCATCCCCCTTATAAGAGTGCTTCTAGATTGGGACAACATATCTTCTTTAACGCTGTAACATCTGTACACCACCTTTCGTTGATGTAAACGCATGTCCCGCCGCCGCACGATTACCCCGTTGATTCTGCATCGCGGTCTGCTCTAAACAGCTGAAAGCCGGGCAGATGTAGCGCGCTGTCCGGAATGGCGTCATTCAGCCAGGTTTCCGTAAAACACAGAGCAGCAGAGTTTGAAATATCTTTGTTTGTCCTGGAGAGCATAAGAAGTTCGTCCATTTTGTTGGGTAGAGAACGGAGATTCGCCAGATGGATGCTAGGCAACGGCGTTCGAAATCCGCGCTGCCTGAGCTTCACGAGTGTGCCGGCTCTCTTCCCCCGTCTGCGCGTCCTGAAGCGCTTGATCAGGGCCGCTGCTCCGCCAACTACAACATTAAGCAAAACGTCCGAATAATCGAAATCCGGTACAAGATTTTGTGGTGTGTTCTGCCAAATGTTCAGCAGTTCATCCCTGGTAAAACTGATCGTGTTTGAGAAATAAAAAACAGGAAAAGCGAACAAAAACAGTACAAACACTGGAGAGCCAAGCACTGAGGCAGCCGTGTGCGGCGCCATCTTACTATCTAGCATCTTACTACTATTTCTTCTTCTACTTCTTCTTCTTCTTCTTCTTCTTCTTCTTCTTTGGTGTTTATTGGCGGTTGGCAAACCAACTTGTAGGTGCATTACCGCCACCAACTGGAGCGTGGAACAGAATACGTGCTTATGGGATTGACAATGCGCGAAGGTGAGGAGAAAAAAAAAAAACGAAAAAAAAATTCAAACATTAAAAAACATCTTTTTTTTAATTATTAATAAAAATAAATATTTAAATAAACAGATTTTTACAATAATAAAAAAATATATATACTTTTTAAATTATTTTACTTAACTTCGTTTCTTTAATAAACTTAATGATGCAATCATATATAGCCTTTTCCCCTAGAATACCAGTTATAGAGAAGTCTTTGTGATCAACCTTCTTTAATGACTGAATAAAATGGCATCTTTCTTTGTTGTATTTCCTGCAATGAAGCAGTACATGTTCAACTGTTTCTTGCTGACTACAATAAATACATTCCCCAGTTGAGTGCTTGCCAATTTTAAACAATGTACTATTAAGTCCTGTGTGACCTATTCTCAGACGAGTTATAATATTCCCTTCCTTACGGTTTCTGCTCTCCCTCCTCCCAGCACCAACTTGTTTTTGTATATTATATAAATGTCTCCCTGTTTCAATACCATCCCAATATCCCTGCCATACTGATTGTGCATATTTCCTGATGTATGCTTTAGCTTCTGCTTTACTTAATGGAACTTGTAGATCAACCTGTTTTAATTTTAGAGTTTGTTTAGCTATAATATCCACCTTCTCATTCCCTTCCACACCAACATGATTTTGATAGTTTACATTCTGATAGATACTGAGTGCTGCTGCGTTCTGGTAAATTAAGTCCACATTGGTTCCAGTTCTTGATCGAATTATGTCATATGCACACTGGTGGAGGTAAACATATTGCTCCTGTTGTAGAAAACAGAAAATAGTGTAAAAATATTAGTCTTCTTTACTTCAAGTGGCAGATTCTTTGTAGAAGTATAACAAATGTCAGCACCAATTTCTATGTAAATGTCATCGTAAAGGAATATTCTGGGTTCAGTACAAGTGAAGCTCAATCAGTTACATTTGTTTCATAATGTTAATTACCACAAAGATAATTTCCACTTGGCCCTCCTTTAAAAAATATAAATTAAAAAAAAGCAAAAGGTCACAGTGTTTGGCTAAGTAGTATAGTTAAGTAGAATATCTACTTGACGTAAACAATGAGCATGTTAACATACAATATGAAAAAATAGCTTATTATTGCTTTTCTGTGTAACATCATATCCTATTTTACAACTCTGTCACTGTCACAGCTCGTCATAAATCCTACAGTGATTATTTTAACAGCTTCACAGTTAAAATAATATAATACATTCAACAGAATAGTTTGGGCTTTAGATACATCATTGGTCCAGATGGACCATAAAAAGGTGCAAGCTATCCAATCCTGACCTACTCCAACCACCAATAAAGAATGCTTCCTCAGCTTCTCAAACTCTAACAGATGCCTATTCTGAAACGTAATCTCCATTGTCATTCCCCTCACCATCTGAAGTGGCTCAAGCCTTCCAGCAACTATAGAAGGCATTCACCTCAACCACGTCATTTTTGAAAAAAATAAATAAAATTTCCACCAAGCAAAAGTATGATTTTGGCAACTGGGAGCTACAGTACTTATGCATACATTCCAGCAGTGGCACCACTGGCTTGAGGGTTCCTACCATGTGTTCCAGGTCATCATACCTGGAATCCCTCTGCGATGCCAAATGGTTGAACCCTCCCCAGGCCTGGTGGCCCTTGTTCTTCTCTAGATTCAGCTTCTTTCATGTATCATCCAGGGTCCAAACATATTAGCATTGATGCTGTCTCACCTCCATTCTACCGATTATCCAGTCTCTGCTCCAGAATCCATTCTTCCAGACTTTGTTCTTTATCTCTTCCACCATTGGCCCCATCCATTGGACCCTGGGTGAACAGATAACCCAAGCCACCACAACAGAAACTGTGTGTTCCTGCCGCCCCATGGAACTAACTCCTGGACTCCTTGCACTCCTTTCTGGGCTCTGGACATCCAGGGACAACCCAAACCCTTTCCCAGGTCATGACCAACCTTCCTCAGTAGTCAAACCTGTATCTAGATGGCTGTTTCTCTAAGACCTGCCACCTCAAACAGCTTTTGAGACCGCAGAAATATTGCTTCATCGTGTCTTATGGAACTACAGACTCTTGGAAGTCTACAATTCATATGCAAAGTCTGGAAGCTTTCTTCAAGCTGCTGGCCACCACTGCCAGACTTTCTTCAGGCTATCATGCCCAATTTCCCAGTTCCTTAGAACTTACTGCCATCAACATCAGCAGTACTGGAGTCGCTTCCTGTCCTTGGCTTAATATGCCCAAAACTCTCTCTGCCAGCCATCCATGGGTATGACACCATTCCTGTGTGTCCTCCAGTGTGATTTTAGCCTTCTCTGTTTTCCCTGGTCCCTGCTTCTCTGTTTCGACCACTGGTACCAACGGCATGTACAGCTGCAGTGTGCTGTCTGACATCAGAAAGGCCATTATGATGCCCAGTGATCGGACACTCCTTTCTACCAGTTCGGACAGAAAGTCTAGTTATTTACATGTGACCTCTATCGCTGTCTTCCATGCAGAAAGTAATGTCCTCTATACACTGGCCCATTCGTGCTATGCATCCCAGACTTCAAATGCCGAAGGTCCCTCAAGATGATATTCTGAAATATCCCTACTCAAAATATTCCACTATGATCATCACAAACATCCAGCTCCTCAGAAATGTGGTCAACTAGAGCACCCCTCTCCCTCACTTACCCTGGACTTTGGATCATGTACATTTGTTCAAAATTAACCAGCTCATCAAGAACTCTGTATAGACTTGTCACATGCTCACCCTCATAGTCTTACAAAGAGGACTCTCTGATTGCACTACTCTTCAGTAGTGTTGTCTTCATGACTCCCTTGTGGATCCTCTTTGTACCATTGTACCATCATTACCTCCACCTGCATTACCATTGTGTCATCTTCTACATCTGGGTCAGATTTCTACCACCTTTCCTGCTCCTCCTGCTGTTCACCCGTGTGTTCAATAAAGAACCAAAACACTTGGGTTCAAAGAATCATCTGACTCAGTCTGCTTTGTTACAGTAAGCGTTTGCATAAAATTACAAGCCTCACATTTTTGCTCTAAAACTGGCTGCATTCTCTACCATTTTAATTGCCTCAATGTAATGTCCAGTTTTTAAAGGAGGTACAAGCTTAATTTGTACTGATCCCCAGAAAATGACTCTACAGTCCCTTACCTCAGTCTGCACCATAAGAGGCCTGTGCATGCGCATGTCATTAACGATTCCGAAGATGTCCACCATGCTGTCTCTTTCAACCTGGAAGATCAGGTGGTCAATGGCAATGAAGGTCCCTGTTCTTCCCACACCGGCACTAAAAAGTGTGAGGGTCAAATAATTCAATGAAAGTTTAACAGATGGCAAATTTGAAATTCTCATGTTTGCTTTGTAATTTAATTCATGAATGGTTGTTTATAGGAACCTAGTTTACCTGCAGTGCACCACAGTTGGAGAGTGACGTGAGTACTGCTCCATGTGTTCTCTCACCAGGTGTCTGAAGTCAATGAGGACTTCAGTGGTCTGTGGAACTCCATGATCCGGCCATGCCGTAAAGTGGAACTGGCGTACGTAGCGAGATTCTGCTGTTTTCACCTACAGAATTATCAGTTATATTATTGTAATATATTACTGATTTAAAAACAACAACAACAACAATTTTCCACGCCTGTTGAAGGAATAAATGGAGATCTCAAGTGCAGGAAGTGTTGCTTTACATTTTTGATTCTAAAGTCTCTTATTGTCCAACTCTCCAGTTCGATCTCTGAAGTGGTCGTCACAGAGATGTTATGATAATGATTAGTCCCAGATGGCCAGTACTTCTCACATTTCACCTGGAGAAAATGACAGAGTGCTGGTTAGCTTTACTCTGAATATACATTTTCACATTTCACATTCACCACTTTTCATGTGACTAATAATTTTTCACAATGAAAACTCACTCGTCCCATCTCATTGCATTTGGTCAGCATCACGATGGTGTAGACGTTCTTCTCCCAGACCATTCTCCAGAATTCATTCACTGTTACGGGTAACGGACCCTGAGCTGCTATAAACTCCTTTCTTGAATTGTAGCCCTGATCAAAAAAATAGGTAAAACCCTGGTTAGACATGACTAGAAAAAAAAATGTTTCAGGCAATTTTACTTCTGTTTATATACCCACTGGGATGTAGTTGGCGTTGATGTAGTCATCAAAGGAACTGCCACACATTGACAACTTCACTCTTGAAGCATCATCTGATAAAAGCAAACATGATGCAATTAGTATCAGAAAGTAATTATTAATTAACTAAAAATATGCATCTGATTTTGTATAAAGTTACATTGGAGCATCATACCTGCCATGCTCTGTTATACTCAAAGGACTCTTATTTTGATATTGTTTTGTCACATATTGTCTGTATACATTTCCAGTTTTTCTTACTTTCTGTGGTTTCTGATTGTTATCACCTGTGTCTAGTTTAGATAATCATAATTATCATGGATTTCTACACTGAATGTACTTTTGTTAGTTTTTGCTTTGTTTTTGTTTTTTTGTTGTTTATTTCCTTAAAGCTACAGTATGCAACTTTTGGCCCTCTAGCAGTTACCAAATAAAACTACATGCATCTTGAGGAAGAACATTGTTTTGGTTGTGCTTTGGGAAACAACAATGCAGGACCAGATGTACAAGATATATTTTCAACCCTGGAAAATACAGGGGAGGTTACTGAATATGACGCTGCAATGACTGCTTTGAACTCATATTTCGTGCCCCAAATCAATGCTGCATTTGTCCAGCAAGCTTTTCACAAGTTGAACCAGAAAACAGGTGAGACGATACAACAGTTTGCTACTTGCCTGAGGCAAGCAGCAAAAGACTGTGGGTTTCAAGCAGACACAGACAACCAGATAAGAGATGATATCCTTAGTAAATGCACATCAGATTATGTTCGTCGGAAATTATTAGAGGAAGGTCCGAGTCTAACACTTGCTCGCTCAGTAGAACTAGCATCACAGTGTGAGAGAATTGAAGAGCAGATGTAAGTCATGTCGTTGAGACCTGACACTGGTGCAATCAATCGAGTGGCGCAAAAGATCAACAAAAGAGAAAGGAAATAAAGGATACACCAGAAACAAGCATGCAGAGAGAAAAGATGAAAAAGTGGACAGGAAATGCTACAGGTGTGGACACACAGACCATTTAAGCAGAGACCAAACATGTCCCGCACGAGGTCAAGTATGTCACAAATGTAATGGAAAAGACCATTTTTCAAAAATGTGCCACACTAAAAACCCCAAAAAGAATCGTGTAAACAATGTGGAGGAAGCTGATTATGCATTTGTTGTCCAGGAAAAAACTGTGTCAGAAAAGTTGACTTTCCTTGTGGGTGGTGTGAAACTAAGACTGTTGATTGACTCGGGTGCCACAAATAATGTGATTGATGAGGACACCTGGGAAGATCTTAAACAGAACAAAGTTAAATGCAAGTCATACATTCCTGAAACAGAGAGAAAGCTCTACTCATACTCTTCAAACCAACCTCTAATAGTCAAGGGTGCATTCCAATGTGAGGTAAGCATATCCAACAGAACAGAGCAGGCTGAATTCATCGTGATACGAGGAAAAGGAGAACCCATCTTAGGAAGAGAAACAGCCATCAAGCTAGGAGTTTTAAAAATAGGCACTGACATTTCTGCCGTGATTGAATTAAAGCAAGTTCTGCAACAAAATTATCCGGAAGTGTTCAATGGGGTTGGCAAGCTAAACACCAACCAAGTTACTCTACACATAGACCCAAGTGTGAGACCAGTAGCGCAGCCGCTTAGACACATCCCTTTTAATCTCAGGAGAGCAGTAGAGCGAAAAATAAAGGAGCTAATGGAAATGGACATTATTGAACCGGTCAGTGGTCCCACACCATGGGTGAATCCTGTAGTCATAGTGCCTAAGTCCAACTCAGACATAAGATTGTGTCTGGATATGAGGCAGGCTAACCGTGCCATAGTGAGGGAGCGTTACCCTATCCATAACGTGGATGAGATTCTCCAAGGCATCATTGGCTCAATTATATTCAGCAAGCTGGATTTAAAATGGGGCTACCATCAGCTGGAGCTCAAGCCTGAATCGAGAGATATCACGACGTTCACGGTGCATAATGGTGTGTATCGCTATAAAGGACAGATTTTTGGGGTATCCTCTGTCAGCGAACAGTATCAGCACGAGGTTGCCAATGCCTTAGCAGGAATCGAAGGTGTAGAAAATATCTCAGATGATATCATTGTTCATGCCAGCAACCAAGAAATGCACGACCAACGTTTACACGCAGTTATTAAAAGACTGAGCGAACGGGGATTGACATTGAACCCTGAAAAGTGCCAGTTCAACATGAGCAAGCAGATATTCATGGAAATCCTTTTGTCTGAGAAAGGAATTGGTCCGACAGAAGAAAGGGTAAGAGCTGTAAGGCAGGCAAGTGAACCAAAGACGGCTTCAGAGGTTAGGAGCTTCCTGGGTCTGGTGGGCTACAGCAGCAGATTCCGTGGTATACCGTGGATGAATACACATGTGGGATCACCCGAAGGGGGAATCACTACACACGGGCACCTAGCCCAGCACAAGGGCTGACCTTGGGCATGCACACGAGTGCTGAGCCTGGCGTCTGGCGCTCCGCCATGCCTGACCGCCGAGGGTGCGGGAGGAACTCCACCACGGTTCGCCATGGGGAACTGATTGAGGAGCACAAAAGCGCACGTATCCGGTCCGTAGAGGGGAATGGCGCAGCAAGCGTGATCGACACCGAGCAGGTCTGGTGTTACTGCCTACCTGAGGCGAGTACACGAGAGGACACGGGCTCTACACGGAGATTATAGAATCTCCCAAACGTGTTAGGCGTCGCCCAGCCGGCAGCTCTACAGATGTCTGATATCGAGGTGCCCCGCGCCAATGCCCAAGAAGATGCCACTCCTCTCGTAGAGTGAGCTCTCACTCCAAGGGGGCAAGGTAACCGTTGGGCCTGGTAAGCTAAGACTATAGCCTCCACTAACCAGTGGGCAAGTCTTCGTTTGGAGGCAGCCTTTCCCTTCTGCTGACCTCCAAAGCAGACAAAGAGCTGGTCTGAGGTCCTGAAGCTCCGCGTACGGTCCACGTAAATGCGCAAAGCGCGAACGGGACAGAGCAGAGCGATGGCTGGGTCTGCCTCCTCCCGGGGCAGCGCTTGCAAGTTCACCACCTGATCCCTGAAAGGCGTGGTGGGAACTTTGGGCACATATCCGGGCCGGGGTCTCAGGACAACGTGAGAGTTACCCGTCCCGAATTCTAGGCACGAATCGTCAACCGAGAATGCCTGCAGGTCCCCTACCCTCTTGACCGAGGCCAAAGCGGTGAGGAGCGCTGTCTTTAATGACAGAACCTTAAGCTCTACTGACTGCAGAGGCTCGAACGGCTCCTCCTACAGAGCCGTCAGGACCGAGGGGAGATCCCAAGAGGGTAACAGGTGAGGGCGCGGAGGATTCAGCCTCCTTGCCCCTCTGAGAAACCTGATGATCAGGTCGTGCTTCCCTAGAGACTTACCGTCTACTGCATCGTGATGTGCGGCAATGGCGGCAACATACACTTTCAGGGTGGAGGGAGACAGCCTTCGCTCCAAGCCATCCTGCAGGAAAGAAAGCACGACTGCGATCGGGCATCTACGGGGGTCTTCCAGGCGGGAAGAGCACCAACCGACGAACAGGTTCCACTTCAGGCTGTAAGCGTGTCTGGTAGACGGGGCCCTAGCTGAAGCGATGGTGTTTACTACCGCTGGAGGTAGCCCACCTAGAACCTCCGCGTCCCGTCCAGGGACCATAAGTGGAGATTCCACAAGTCTGGACGCGGGTGCCAGAGGGTGCCCCCTCTCTGAGAAAGGAGATCCCTCCTCAGAGGAATTCGCCAAGGAGGGGCTGTCGCGAGGAGCATCAGTTCGGGGAACCAAGTCCGACTGGGCCAGTATGGCGCCACCAAGAGGACCTGCTCCTCGTCCTCCCTGACCTTGCACAGACTATTTCAGTGGAACCACCGTCTTGCACTGGAAGGACGCCAGGCATTTCAGCATCGACTGTGCACGTTCTCCTGAGAGATGTGCCAAGAGGTTGACCGAGTCCGGCTCCATGCCGAGAAAAGAGATCCTCTGCACCGGGGAGAGTTTGCTCTTTTCCCAGTCGACCCTGAAGTCGATCGCTGCGAACCAATCGGCAGGACGGACCCATTGAAAGATCCGTTCTCGCGCACTGCCATCCTCGCCCTCTTGGACCCCAGAGAAAAAGGAACCCGCTCTTCTGTTGAGGTTTTGGGCACCACTGGCTGGGTAGCCAGCGGCGGAACAGAAAAAAACAGGAACAAAGGTTTCTCCACCCGGCCCTCCGCCGGGGGAAGGAGTGGTGCGGTCAACATCTCCTGAAGAGCCGGATTCAAGACCCCCGGGTCGCCCGTCCCAGGGAAGCCTCCCGCCGATGGAGACCACAGGAGGGCGCTCTCGGCAATGAGCAGACAGAGGGGCTGCAGCCGGCGGTAGGGTGACTACAGCAGCCGACCGCCGGGGCAGGATGCATCGAGACGCCTCCGTCTGCTTCCGTGTGGCGGAGAACTGTTGGGCCGAATAGGCCGGCCTGGGAGATCGGGGAGTCCAGGAAGTGATGCTTGTCGGTCTCCCTCATATCCGCCCAGGTCAGCCATAGGTGGCGCTCCTGGACCACCAATGTGGACATCGTCTGACCCAGGGCCCTAAGCGCGAGGTCCGTTGCCGTGCGCAGTTCCTACAGCACACCTGGGTCAGCACCACCCTCGTGCAGCTGCTTCAACGCCTTGGCCTGGTGGACTTGCAGGAGGGCCATGGCGTGCAGGGCGGAAGCGGCCTGTCCAGCAGCACTGTAAGCCTTAGCCGTCAGAGCGGACGAGAACTTACAGGC
>NW_015505662.1:309074-316554 GCF_001515645.1 Sinocyclocheilus grahami | reverse complement strand
GGGCAGAAAAAGGTGCCTTCCAAGACTTAGTAACCTCCTCATGCACTTCCGGGAAGAATGGAACCGGAGGCGGCTGCCGAAGCCCGGCCTGCGCCCCCAGTAACCAATCATCCATCCTCGAGCGTTCGGGAGAAGGAGGAGGCCTCCAGTGCAGCCCGACATTCTCGTCGGCCCGGGAAAGCATAGCGGTCAGCTCTGGATCTGACTCGGACAACGCCACTCTACCTGACGGTGGCAGCGCAGCCGAATCGTCATCTCCAGAGCCTAGCTCGCCCTCCGATGCAGCGATCGACATCCTGTCCTCTGCCTGTGTCCCACACAAGATGCTGGACCCCGCCCTGTCCGAGGACCCAGCACACTCATCCGGAAACCCCAGGTGGTGCACCATGCTTGAGGAATGAGAGGCCCGCGGAGACGTGCTCGACAGGGAAGCTCTCACTGTAACCCTCAGGTCTCCCTGACCATGAACTGAAGTAGCCCTCCGAGAATTGGAAGAGCTAGAGCGGGGCATGGCAAGGGGGCGAGATCCCAATTCGTCAGTCACGACTGACGTAACGTAGAACGTGACTGACTGAAAGGGAACTGGCCAGAGCAAGCACATTAGCATACTTTGATAAAAATGCACCAACTAAAGTGATTGCAGATGCAAGCCCGGTGGGGCTGGGGGCTGTCTTGGTTCAGATCCAAAAAGGTGAGGCAGTGCCAATATGTTATGTGAGTCGCAGTCTAACAGACTGTGAGCGCAGATATTCACAGACAGAAAAAGAGGCACTGGCTCTCGTGTGGGCATGTGAAAGACTGCACGCTTACATTTATGGCAGAGAATTTGAGCTGGTCACAGACCACAAACCATTAGAAGCCATATATAGCCCCTGCTCCAAACCCTGTGCCCGGATAGAAAGATGGGTACTCCGACTACACCCATACAACTTCAAGGTCACGCACTTACCTGGCAGAAAGAACTTTGCAGACTTGCTGTCAAGACTGTTGGGAGAAGCATCAAAAATTGAGAGGCATGTACACAATTCAGAAGAATATGTTAGGTTTATTGCAGTGAGTGCAACGCCTAGTGCTTTGACCACCAGAGAGGTAGAGGAAGCCTCTGAGAGTGATCCAGAGTTGAAAGAAGTATGCTCTGCAATTAACAGTGGGCACTTTGAGAACTGTAAAGCATATGCTCCAATAGCCAACGAGCTGTGCTGCATTGGCCAGTTGGTCCTCCGTGGAACACACATAGTGATACCAAAAGCATTACAACCCAGAGCGTTGGCTCTAGCACACAAAGGACACTTAGGAATTGTGGTCACTAAACAGCATCTCCGGTCCAAAGTGTGGTGGCCGGGTATGGATAGAGCTGCAGAAAAGTATTGCAAGTCATGTCACGGGTGCCAGGTAGTATCCAGGCCAGATACACCTGAGCCGTTATGACCTACACCACTACCAGATGGACCCTGGCAGGATGTGGCCATAGACCTGTTAGGCCCACTCCCAACTGGTCACTCCATACTTGTTGTGGTGGATTATTATAGTCGCTACTACGAATATGATGTTCTGTTGTCAACAACATCAGACAAAATCATAGACAGCTTGGAGTCTATATTTAGTAGACACGGCCTGCCTATCACATGTCAGTCAGATCAAGGGCCGCAGTTTAAATCTGAACAATTCAATGTGTTCTGCAAGAGTAACGGCATCAGACATGTCAAAACCACTCCTAAATGGGCTCAGGCTAATGGCGAGGTGGAACACCAGAACTCATCGCTAATGAAAAGAATCCGGATTGCACAGGCTGAGGGACTTGATTGGAAAAAAGAGCTGAGGAAATATGTCACTGTGTATCGAGGTATTGAACACCCCATGACTGGAAAAAGCCCAGCTGAACTGCTCTTTAATAGGAAGATTCGGGGGAAGCTACCCAACCTTTCAGAAGCATGTAAAGATCAACAAGTATGTGACAGGGATGCAGAACAAAAAGCAAAAGCAAAAAGATATGCAGATGAGCGTCGGAGGACACAATACTCAAATGTGAATGTAGGAGACACAGTGCTTCTGCAACAAGAAAAGGTAGATAAATTCACGACTCCATTCAACCCAGTCCTGCACCAGGTCGTGAGCAAAACTGGAAACCAAGTGACTGTAGAATCACCCACTGGGGCAAGATACATGCGGAACACTACTCACGTCAAACGATTCAACACCCGTGAAACAGGTGATGCAGAAACCGAACACGAACAGATAGATCTGAACAAAAATAGCTATTGTCCTGACTCCGAACCTCATGATCTGAATCCCAAAATGGATTCATCAGACGGACCAAAAAAGGACAGACCCCAACGGACTAGACGAGTGCCTGAGAAACTGTCAGATTATATCATGAACTGAAAGGAATAAATTCTATAGATGTAGGCCGTCCAATATAACCAGAAAAAGGGGGAAAATATAAGTTAAATAACTGTTCAGGAATAAGCCTATATGTTAGCATGTTTTCATAAAATACTTTGTTAATGTTTATCGTGGAAAAGAAAATATTATTATTAATTGGTTTAGGATTAAGGTGGTGAAGAAGGTTATGAGATGTTCTTAAAGTTAGTTTTGATCTTGTTCAGTTAATGATTGTGACTCTATATCCAAGAAAAGGGGGAATGTTATGTATTGGAATTACTGGGGTTGTTTCCAGTGTTGGTCACTAGAGGGGGCTGTTACCTGTAAAGAAGTTGATGTGTTGGAATCTTCAGTAAACAAGTGGGAGAGCACTGGAGTGGAAGTGTAAAAGCATGTTGGTGTGTTTAATTCAATTAAGGCAGAGATGTAACAGGTAGTTGCTGAAAGTCAGTAACAAACAAGGACCAGTCCATGTCACTTCTACAAAAAAATCTAAAACATCACTGTTATGATGTTTTGATGACATATTCACCTAAAAAAGTTTTTAAAAAATTAGTTTTTGGTAAATCATTCAAATGTATGTGTTGCCAAGCGGCAACATTGTGCAATAGTGGAATGACATCATTACAATAGTTTAGCTAGCTAGCAAGGTCAGCTGCAATTTGTTAAGCTGTAACAATAACAACATTAATACTAGTGAAATAATGTTGATTAGTCGTATGTTAATGGTATTTGTATTATGGATATAATCAAATTGAAATGGCAATTTTACTTTTGATTAAATATGAATACAGGTAACATTACATCAGTGAGCACGGCCTTATAGAATAAATAAAAGCACAAGTTGTTGGAAAGTATGTATAAGGTGTCAATTATAAGTAAGTACTGTGTTAAAGCTTATAATAGCACCAATTGAATCAACACAAACAACATTTCTGAGGAAAAATATTAATTATAAGTAAGCTTACACTTATTCTAAGTTAGATCCACTATTGTATGCTGTTGCCGTATGGCAACATATCATAAAGTACCTTAAAATAATATTTTTTTCCAATTTTTTTTACAGCACTTCAAGGTAAGCCATTCTTAGAAAAGAAAAGATTCAAATATTTTTTTCTATAGGTCTATCATAATGCATGGTAAGCCATTCTTAGAAAAGAAAAAATTCAAATATTTTTTTCTATAGGTCTATCATAATGCATGCAGTAGAGGGTTAAAATAAAGTGTTACTAAAACTGTATTAGTAGAAAAAAATGGTGGGTCAGTTTGTTTAAAAATTCTATTTAGCAGAGAACAGATAATTTATTTTTACATACTGGTATATTTTGAGATGCAGAAAGTTTCTCCTTTTGATTTATCTGCTGTCACAGCAGTGATGCAGACTGTGTAATTGACTCCAGCAGTGAGACCAGTGATGTAATAGAGAGTGTTACTAGTTTCTGTTGAATTTCTGTTTGTTTTCTCATCAGCCCAGTTAATTTTAAAGAAAGATCTATTTTCAAATGGTTCATCCCATGTCAGAAACACAGATGAGGTTGTGATGTTGGTCACTCTGAAATTCCTGATCACATCTGGCTCTGTGTGGAGAGAGAAGGACAAATCATAAATACTGGTGAGAGACGGAGTAAAAACATTTAAGACTGATACAATCATTCATAAAGCATTTATAGCATTTGTAGGTGCTTAAGATGTTGCTGTACAGTTTTCTGCTCAAGGCAAGAAATTATGAGATGTTTTCAGGGCTGAAGTTTAAAAAGAGTCATTCAGATTAAACATCCAATCAGAGGTCTTACTGGTATACAGTGAAATCTGATTGGCTCTCCCCTCGGTCACATGATCAGCTGCAACTGCAAACACTCTGAATGTGTACTGTGCTCCGGAAGTCAGATTATTTATTTTGATGGAGGTGTTTTCAGTAGTCACACTGTTATTTTCATATTCTACACGGTAACGGGAGCTTTGACCGTTTGGTTTAATCCAGTTTAGTAAAACAGAGGATGTTGTAATATCAGCAGCCGTTATGTTCATTATGATGTCAGGCTCTGTGAGTAAAAATGACAGACATTTGGGGATTCAAATTAAATTCTGAAAATGTAGTTAAGATTTATATATACAAAAATCTCATCAGTCAATAACAATATGACTATCCAGCTAGGGTAATCAGGAAACATTTAAGTGGAAAACATACTAGTATAATTTGAGGTAACCGCTGATTCTCCTTCTGTTGATTTATCTGCTGCAACAGCTGTGATGATAAATGTGTAATTGACTCCAGCAGTCAGACCAGTGATGTTATAGCACGTGTTACTAGTTTCAGTTGAATTTCTGTTTGTTTTCTCATCAGTCCAGTGAAGTTTAAAGAAAGATCTATTTCCAATTGGTTCTTCCCATGTCAGAACCACAGATGATGTTGTGATGTTGGTCACTCTGAACTTCCGGATCACATTTGGCTCTGTGTGGGGGAGAGAGAAATAAATAATAAGTAGTGGTAAGGAAATTATAGTTATGATTATATAAAACATTTGTTTCTCTGAGCATAAGATGTTGCTGTTTTCTGCTCAAAGCAAAGGGGATGGGGGTTGGGATTGGGGAGGCTTGATTCCTCTTAAAGGGTATCAAAACAACAGTTGGGGCCTGCCACTAAGTCCGTATTGGAACCAGCGCTTACTTCCCTGTCTGTCCTGAAGTTAATTCCCACCCTTATGCCCACCCCAAAAGACCTGCTTGAGGTAAACACATCTGCCGTTCCCCTTCTCTGACCCTGGCCCTCCTACCTACAAGCAATGCTCACCTGAACTATTTTCTTTCCTTTGTGATGTTATGATGTCACAAGTCATCTGTTCTTTTATGTTTAAAGACCCTTATTTTGATAAATTCACTGACTTTTGATTTATCTGCTGTGTCCTGATTGAAAAAAAAATCATGCAAAGTAGAAATACATATAGGAAGAAATGTGAACTGGTGGGCCAAATTAATGACCAAGAGACTGGCAAGAGGGAAGGCAGTATTTGGATATTTAATCTGTAACATGATCGTTGAATGGTGATTTCTACTAAAAACAAAGAGGAGAGCAAATGAGTGGTGCTTGACATGGAAACAACTCTAGTGCTTTTACAAATTACCTGAAAGAAATATCGGTTAATATGTTTTTGTTTTTGTTTTGTCTATTTTTTGTTCAGAGACTCTGAGTTTTATGTTTATTTTGTTGTTGTCTTTTCATGTATTTTTTTCTTGTTAAGTTGTTTTCTAGGTTAAGTATGCTCTCATTTGTTTCTATAGTTACTTATTTGTTAATTGATTAGTCCTGCTGTTCCTTGTTTTCTCTCTCATTTTCCCTGTGTATTTATACCCCCAGTTCTGTTCAGTTCTTTGTCTGTTCTCATCGTTGGCTTAATAGAGGTACTGCTAGCAACTAGACTGACACTGAAACCCTTTCCTTTACATGCCTTGAACAGCCAACCATGATAGTCAAGTAGTTTAAATGTGTTTTGTAGTAAGAAACATGTATTTTAGAATTTTGCATACTAGTAAATTGTGATCTGCAGACAGTTTCTCCTCCTGTTGATTTATCTGCAGTAACAGCAGTGATGCAGAATGTGTAATTTACTCCAGAAGTCAGACCAGTGATGTGATAGGAAGTGTTAATAGTTTCTGTTGAATTTTCACTTGTTTTATTATCAGTCCACTGAAGTTTAAAGAAAGATCTATTTCCGGCTGGTTCTTCCCATGTCAGAAACACAGATGAGGTTGTGATGTTGGTCACTCTGAGATTCCTGATCACATCTGGCTCTGTGTAGAGAGAGAAGGACAAATCATAAATGCTGGTAAGAGACGGCGTAAAAACATTTACGACTGATACAATCATTCATAAATCATTTATAGCATTTGTAGGTGCTTAAGATGTTGCTGTACAGTTTTCTGCTAAAGGCAAGAAAATGTGAGAATATTTCAAGGCTGAAGGTTCAGCAGATTCACTCAGATTAAACATCCAATTAGAGGTCTTACTGGTATACAGTGAAATCTGATTGGCTCTCCCCTCGGTCACATGATCAGCTGCAACTGCAAACACTCTGAATGTGTACTGTGCTCCGGGAATCAGATCATTTATCTCAATGGAGGTGTTTTCAGTAGTCACACTGTTATTTTCATATTCTACACGGTAATGGGAGCTTTGGCCATTTGGTTTAGTCCAATTTAGTAAGACTGAGGATGTTGTAATATCAGCAGCTGTGATGTTCATTATGACGTCAGGCTCTGTGAGTAAAAATGACAGATGTTTGGGGATTAAAATACAAATCCTGAAAACTTACTGTAGTGAAGATATGAAAGGCATCAGTCAATATGAATATCCAGCTAGGGGAGTCCAGAAACATTTACGTTGAAAACATACTTGTATATTTAGAGGTAACCACTGATTCTCCTTCTGTTGATTTATCTGCCGCAACAGCTGTGATGATAAATGTGTAATTGACTCCAGCAGTCAGATCAGTGATGTTATACCATGGGTTATTGGTTGTTACATGATTAGATGTTTTCTCATCAGTCCAATTAAGTTTAAAGAAATCTCTATTTCCGGCTGGTTCTTCCCATGTCAGAAACACAGATGATGTTGTGATTTCAGACACTCTGAGATTCCTGATCACATCTGGCTCTGTGTAGGAAGAGAAGGACAAATCATAAATGCTGGTGAGAAGTCAAGTCAAGTCAAGTCACCTTTATTTGTATAGCGCTTTACACAATACTGGTTGTGTCAAAGCAGCTTTACAGTGTTAAACAGGAAAATAGTTTGTCAATAATGCAAGAAGACAATAACAGTAATTTTTCCAGCTAAAGACAGAAGTGGAGATATACAAGTAAGATTGATACAATTAGGAATTCCTAAAGCATTTGTAGGTGCTTAATATGTTGCTGTACATTTTTCTGCTCAAGGCAAGAAATTATGAGATGGTTTCGGGGCTGAAGGTTCAGCAGATTTATTCAGATTAAATATCCAATCAAAGGTCTTACTGGTATACAGTGAAATCGGATTGGCGCTCCCCTCGGTCACATGATCAGCTGCAACTGCAAACACTCTGAATGTGTACTGTGCTCCGGGAGT
>NW_015505662.1:306992-309036 GCF_001515645.1 Sinocyclocheilus grahami | reverse complement strand
AAGTCAAGTCAAGTCACCTTTATTTGTATAGCGCTTTACACAATACTGGTTGTGTCAAAGCAGCTTTACAGTGTTAAACAGGAAAATAGTTTGTCAATAATGCAAGAAGACAATAACAGTATTTTTTCCAGCTAAAGACAGAAGTGGAGATATACAAGTAAGATTGATACAATTAGGAATTCCTAAAGCATTTGTAGGTGCTTAATATTTTGCTGTACATTTTTCTGCTCAAAGCAAGAAATTATGAGATGGTTTCGGGGCTGAAGGTTGAGCAGATTTATTCAGATTAAATATCCAATCAAAGGTCTTACTGGTATACAGTGAAATCGGATTGGCGCTCCCCTCGGTCACATGATCAGCTGCAACTGCAAACACTCTGAATGTGTACTGTGCTCCGGGAGTCAGATCATTTATCTCGATGGAGGTGTTTTCAGCTGTCACACTGTTATTTTCATATTCTACACGGTAATGGGAGCTTTGGCCATTTGGTTTAGTCCAATTTAGTAAGACTGAGGATGTTGTAATATCAGCAGCTGTGAGGTTCATAATGACGTCAGGCTCTGTGAGTAAAAATGACAGACATTTAGGGATTAAAATGTGAATCCTGAAATCTTGTGAAGGTTCAAGAGTACACTTAAAAGTAACAGGAAATGTGAAAAACATACTAGTATAATTTGAGGTAACCAATGATTCTCCTTCTGTTGATTTATCTGCAGTAACAGCTGTGATGATAAATGTGTAATTGACTCCAGCAGTAAGACCAGTGATGTTATAGGAAGTGTTAGTAGTTTCTATTGAATTTCTGGTCAAGTCCAATTTCTCATCAGTCCAATTAAGTATAAAAAAAGATCTATTTCCGGCTGGTTCTTCCCATGTCAGAAACACAGATGATGTTGTGATTTCAGACACTCTGAGATTCCTGATCACATCTGGCTCTGTGTGGAGAAAAGAAGGGCAAGTCATCACTGTTGATGAAAAGGTAAGTATACAAGTATGAGTGATACAATTATGAATTGATAAAACAATTGTAATAAGGCCAGAATTCATGAGTCTGGGATCTCAAGATGTTGCTGTATAGTTTTCTGCTAAAGGCAAGAAAATGTGAGATTATTTCAAGGCTGAAGGTTCAGCAGATTCACTCAGATTAAACATCCATTCAGAGGCCTTACTGGTATACAGTGAAATCTGATTGGCTCTCCCCTCGGTCACATGATCAGCTGCAACTGCAAACACTCTGAATGTGTACTGTGCTCCAGGAGTCAGATCATTTATCTCAATGGAGGTGTTTTCAGTAGTCACACTGTTATTTTCATATTCTACACGGTAATGGGAGCTTTGGCCATTTGGTTTAGTCCAATTTAGTAAGACTGAGGATGTTGTAATATCAGCAGCTGTGATGTTCATTATGACGTCAGGCTCTGTGAGTAAAAATGACAGACGTTTGGGGATTCAAATGCAAATCCTGAAAATTTACTGTAGTGAAGATTTAAAAATATGACAGGCATCAGTCAATATGAATATCCAGCTAGGAGAGTCCAGAAACATTTACATTGAAAACATACTTGTATATTTAGAGGTAACCACTGATTCTCCTTCTGTTGATTTATCTGCCGCAACAGCTGTGATGATAAATGTGTAATTGACTCCAGCAGTCAGATCAGTGATGTTATACCATGGGCTATTGGTTGTTACATGATTAGATGTTTTCTCATCAGTCCAATTAAATTTAAAGAAATCTCTATTTCCGGCTGGTTCTTCCCATGTCAGAAACACAGATGATGTTGTGATTTCAGACACTCTGAGATTCCTGATCACATCTGGCTCTGTGTAGGAAGAGAAGGACAAATCATAAATGCTGGTGAGAAGTCAAGTCAAGTCACCTTTATTTGTATAGCGCTTTATACAATTTTGGTTGTGTCAAAGCAGCTTTACAGTGTTAAACAGGAAACTAGTTTGTCAATAATGCAATAAGACAATAACACTCATTTTTCCAGCTAAAGTCAGAAGTGGAGATAAACAAGTAAGATTGATACAATTAGGAATT
>NW_015505662.1:298160-304756 GCF_001515645.1 Sinocyclocheilus grahami | reverse complement strand
TGATGTTATAGGAAGTGTTAGTAGTTTCTATTGAATTTCTGGTCAAGTCCAATTTCTCATCAGTCCAATTAAGTATAAAAAAAGATCTATTTCCGGCTGGTTCTTCCCATGTCAGAAACACAGATGATGTTGTGATTTCAGACACTCTGAGATTCCTGATCACATCTGGCTCTGTGTGGAGAAAAGAAGGGCAAGTCATCACTGTTGATGAAAAGGTAAGTATACAAGTATGAGTGATACAATTATGAATTGATAAAACAATTGTAATAAGGCCAGAATTCATGAGTCTGGGATCTCAAGATGTTGCTGTATAGTTTTCTGCTAAAGGCAAGAAAATGTGAGATTATTTCAAGGCTGAAGGTTCAGCAGATTCACTCAGATTAAACATCCATTCAGAGGCCTTACTGGTATACAGTGAAATCTGATTGGCTCTCCCCTCGGTCACATGATCAGCTGCAACTGCAAACACTCTGAATGTGTACTGTGCTCCGGGAGTCAGATCATTTATCTCGATGGAGGTGTTTTCAGCTGTCACACTGTTATTTTCATATTCTACACGGTAATGGGAGCTTTGGCCATTTGGTTTAGTCCAATTTAGTAAGACTGAGGATGTTGTAATATCAGCAGCTGTGAGGTTCATAATGACGTCAGGCTCTGTGAGTAAAAATGACAGACATTTAGGGATTAAAATGTGAATCCTGAAATCTTGTGAAGGTTCAAGAGTACACTTAAAAGTAACAGGAAATGTGAAAAACATACTAGTATAATTTGAGGTAACCAATGATTCTCCTTCTGTTGATTTATCTGCAGTAACAGCTGTGATGATAAATGTGTAATTGACTCCAGCAGTAAGACCATTGATGTTATAGGAAGTGTTAGTAGTTTCTATTGAATTTCTGGTCAAGTCCAATTTCTCATCAGTCCAATTAAGTATAAAAAAAGATCTATTTCCGGCTGGTTCTTCCCATGTCAGAAACACAGATGATGTTGTGATTTCAGACACTCTGAGATTCCTGATCACATCTGGCTCTGTGTGGAGAAAAGAAGGGCAAGTCATCACTGTTGATGAAAAGGTAAGTATACAAGTATGAGTGATACAATTATGAATTGATAAAACAATTGTAATAAGGCCAGAATTCATGAGTCTGGGATCTCAAGATGTTGCTGTATAGTTTTCTGCTAAAGGCAAGAAAATGTGAGATTATTTCAAGGCTGAAGGTTCAGCAGATTCACTCAGATTAAACATCCATTCAGAGGCCTTACTGGTATACAGTGAAATCTGATTGGCTCTCCCCTCGGTCACATGATCAGCTGCAACTGCAAACACTCTGAATGTGTACTGTGCTCCAGGAGTCAGATCATTTATCTCAATGGAGGTGTTTTCAGTAGTCACACTGTTATTTTCATATTCTACATGGTAATGGGAGCTTTGGCCATTTGGTTTAGTCCAATTTAGTAAGACTGAGGATGTTGTAATATCAGCAGCTGTGATGTTCATTATGACGTCAGGCTCTGTGAGTAAAAATGACAGATGTTTGGGGATTAAAATACAAATCCTGAAAACTTACTGTAGTGAAGATATGAAAGGCATCAGTCAATATGAATATCCAGCTAGGGGAGTCCAGAAACATTTACGTTGAAAACATACTTGTATATTTAGAGGTAACCACTGATTCTCCTTCTGTTGATTTATCTGCCGCAACAGCTGTGATGATAAATGTGTAATTGACTCCAGCAGTCAGATCAGTGATGTTATACCATGGGCTATTGGTTGTTACATGATTAGATGTTTTCTCATCAGTCCAATTAAATTTAAAGAAATCTCTATTTCCGGCTGGTTCTTCCCATGTCAGAAACACAGATGATGTTGTGATTTCAGACACTCTGAGATTCCTGATCACATCTGGCTCTGTGTAGGAAGAGAAGGACAAATCATAAATGCTGGTGAGAAGTCAAGTCAAGTCACCTTTCCTATTGGTTGTTACATGATTAGATGTTTTCTCATCAGTCCAATTAAATTTAAAGAAATCTCTATTTCCGGCTGGTTCTTCCCATGTCAGAAACACAGATGATGTTGTGATTTCAGACACTCTGAGATTCCTGATCACATCTGGCTCTGTGTAGGAAGAGAAGGACAAATCATAAATGCTGGTGAGAAGTCAAGTCAAGTCACCTTTATTTGTATAGCGCTTTATACAATTTTGGTTGTGTCAAAGCAGCTTTACAGTGTTAAACAGGAAACTAGTTTGTCAATAATGCAATAAGACAATAACACTCATTTTTCCAGCTAAAGTCAGAAGTGGAGATAAACAAGTAAGATTGATACAATTAGGAATTTGTAAAGCATTTGTAGGTGCTTAAGATGTTGCTGTATAATTTTCTGCTAAAGGCAAGAAAAGGTGAGATTATTTCAAAGCTGAAGTTTCAGCAGATTCACTCAGATTAAACATCCAATCAGAGGCCTTACTGGTATACAGTGAAATCTGATTGGCTCTCCCCTCGGTCACATGATCAGCTGCAACTGCAAACACTCTGAATGTGTACTGCGCTCCAGGAGTCAGATAATTTATCTCGATGGAGGTGTTTTCAGTAGTCACACTGTTGTTTTTATATTCTACACGGTAACGGAAGCTTTGGCCATTTGGTTTAGTCCAGTTTAGTAAGACAGAGGATGTTATAATATCAACAGCTGTGAGGTTCATTATGACGTCAGGCTCTGTGAGTAAAATGACAGACATTTAGGGATTAAAATACTAATTCTGAAAACTTACTGTAGTGAAAATGTAAATATATGAAAAGCTTCAGTCAATATGAATATCCAGATACGGGAATCATGAAACATTTAAGTGGAAAACATACTAGTATAGTTTGAGGTAAACACTGATTCTCCTTCTGTTGATTTATCTGCTGCAACAGCTGTGATGAAAAATGTGTAATTGACTCCAGCAGTCAGACCAGTAATGTGATAGGAAGTATTAGTAGTTGTTGAATTTCCACTTGTTTTATCATCAGCCCATTGAATTTTAAAGAAAGATCTATTTCCAACTGGTTCTTCCCATGTCAGAACCACAGATGATGTTGTGATTTCGGTCACTGTGAGATTCCTGATCACATCTGGCTCTGTGTGTGGAGAGAAAGTAACATGATTAGTGGTAACGAAATGAACTAAAACAGCTGTTGGAACAATGCTATTATAAATTATAATAATATTTGTTAACCTCATTGAGTCCAGGTATGTCAATGAGATGTAATCGTACATGGTTCCACAAATACAGTAAATATCAGTTGGCTTTAATGCTAAAATCTCAGATATTTGCTAAATTAAGAGCAAAAAGACTGGAACATTTTACAGTATGAAAATACTTTGAAATACTGTTTCAATTAATAAATTCCAATAATATTTTAGTATATAATTTACAATAGTAATTGTTTGTGGGTCAGAAGTTAAGCACTTGGAGTAAATAAGCAAAGGACAAATGTTTTGAAAGTCTACATACTAGTCCATGCTGAGATACAGACAGATTCACTTTCTGTTGGTGCATCTGCTACAGTGGCAGTGATGCAAAATGTAAAATTGACTCCAGCAGTCAGACCAGTAATGTTTTACTGGTGTGACATCACTGATGTGTCTGTGACTGTTGCATTTCCAGATGTATCATCAGCAGTCAATTGAACTTTAAAGGACAACGCTATTTCAAGTGGTTCATCTAGGGCTGTTGAATCGAGTCCGATTCCCGGTTCTGGAATCGCTGGGACTCGATTCCAAGAATCAAATCCTCACTGTTGTTTTCGATTCTTTTTTTATTCTTTTTTTTTTTTTTAGATTGGAGGAACCTAATTTCACAATGACAGCTGGAAAAAGGTCATAGAAAGTAGCCTTCCCATAATGTCACCATCTGTGATGGCGGGGAACGATGGCGACGAGGAATAAACGAAACAGTCTTTAATCCAAGAAACACAGGGTACATCCAACACTGGGAACGGCAGGAAACACATGAACATAACAAGTAGAACCAACAGAGACAAGACTGCACAGACTAGGACTTAAATACAGGGGATGTTTGGGGAAACACAGGTGTAAGGGATGACAAATCAAACCAATTAACAAAACGAGGACAGAAACATGACCAAATAAGGGAACAGAAACAGGAGCAAAACATGACACAGACAGTCCATGATCCTGACACATAATATGAAGCTTTATTTGTAAAAATTACAATGAATTTCTGTAGCTCCGATTGATTTTAAATTGTAATGTTGTCTGCATTGTGCATGAAATTAGTCATAGCCCACAGCTCAGCAGTAGACATGCGTTGAATGAATGGATCAAGACATGAAGTGTCTAAGTTAAACGTGCACAGTTCAGCTGAATGATGAAGTTTACTTTAACTGTATGCTTTGCACAAAATTAACAAACTGTACACCGAAATAAAATAACCAGAACATTAACAAGAACACACGGGGAACGATGGCGACGAGGAATAAACGAAACAGTCTTTAATCCAAGAAACACAGGGTACATCCAACACTGGGAACGGCAGGAAACACATGAACATAACAAGTAGAACCAACAGAGACAAGACTGCACAGACTAGGACTTAAATACAGGGGATGTTTGGGGAAACACAGGTGTAAGGGATGACAAATCAAACCAATTAACAAAACGAGGACAGAAACATGACCAAATAAGGGAACAGAAACAGGAGCAAAACATGACACAGACAGTCCATGATCCTGACACATAATATGAAGCTTTATTTGTAAAAATTACAATGAATTTCTGTAGCTCCGATTGATTTTAAATTGTAATGTTGTCTGCATTGTGCATGAAATTAGTCATAGCCCACAGCTCAGCAGTAGACATGCGTTTATTGCATGAATGGATCAAGACATGAAGTGTCTAAGTTAAACGTGCACAGTTCAGCTGAATGATGAAGTTTACTTTAACTGTATGCTTTGCACAAAATTAACAAACTGTACACCGAAATAAAATAACCAGAACATTAACAAGAACACAGTGATTTAAGAGCTCGTGGTTTATCTGTCAATCAGTTCTCAGCCACTGATCTGTGCTCTCTGCATTTTCTTTCAGAATTATCATTGGCTGATAGAAAGGTTAAAAAATTGCATTTTATTTAAGATGTAAATAAGAACATCTTGGTTATGAATGTAACCCTTGTTCCCTGAAAGACGGAACGGAGACATTACGTCAGTGACTGACGAATTGGGACCTCGCTTGAAAGACCAATCACCTTTGAGTGTTAACAAAACAAGCAAATAAGTGTTGGCATGCGATCTTTCCCTCGCACACCCTGCCCTGAAGCGTGGGTATATAAGGAGAGCGCGTGCAGTCGCACATTCAGTTTTTTGCTTAGGAGCCGAGACTGTGTGCCTCGGCCATACAGTGGTGGTACAGCAACTGTGGCGATGGAACATAAAGTCTCCGTCCCCTCCTTCAGGGAACGAGGGTTACATACGTAACCGAGACGTTCCCTTTCAGTCAGTCAGGTTCGATGTTACGTCAGTGACTGACGAATTGGGATCCGTATTGAAAATGCCACTATTGCTGACCCTCTCCAGTGCCCTGCGAAAGCCAGCAAGTCCCCCCACGCCAGTTGGGGCGGAAGATAGGACAGGGCGTAGGCATTGGTGTCCGCCACTGCTGTTTCATACAGTGGGATATTGGATAACACTGGGAAAGCGTACCCAAGTAGGGGAACGCTACGGAAGCCACATCCTACATAAAGGAGGTATCATGTGGAAGTTACACATATGGACTGGCCATAGCGCTGTACTACATATGGAAGTCCCTGCGGTAGACTCAGCGAATCTGGGGTCAGATCAATACACAGCAGATATGGCAGAGAAATCTCTGCTAGGGAAAGACACGGGCTAACCGTGATCACTACACATGGGCACCTAGCCCAGCACAAGGGCTGACCTTGGGCATACATACGAGTGCTGAACCTGGCATCTGGCGCTCCGGCACGCTTGACCGCAGAGGGTGCGGGAGGACCTCCATAGCGTTCAACAAAAGGGAAACTGAACTGAGAAGCACTTTAGCGCACATGTCCGGTCCGTAGAGGGGAATGGCGCAGCAAGCGTGATCAATACCGAGTGGGTTCGGTGTTCCTGACCCTCTGAGGTAAGTACACGAGAGGACACGGGCTCTACACGGAGATTATAGAATTTCGCAAACGCGTTAGGTGTCGCCCAGCTGGCAGCTCTACAGATGTCTGCTATCGAGGCGCCCCGCGCCAATGCCCAAGAAGATGCCACTCCTCTCGTAAAGTAAGGAGGGCATGACCTCGATCGGGCATCTATGGGGGTCTTCCCACCGGGAAGTCCGACTGGGCCAGTATGGCGCTACTAAGAGGACCTGCTCCTCATCCTCCCTGACCATGCACAATGTCTGTGCGAGAAGGCTCACTGGGGGAAACGCATATTCGCGTAGGCCCCGAGGCCAGCTGTGTACCAGCGCATCCGTGCTGAGGGTACCCTCGGACAGGGAGTAAAACAGCTGGCAGTGGGACGTGTCCGGAGAAGCAAACTCTCGGGGCTCGGTCATGAAGCCAATGCTGAAGCAGTCTCATATG
>NW_015505662.1:297354-298150 GCF_001515645.1 Sinocyclocheilus grahami | reverse complement strand
GGGACAGATCAGAGCAATGGCTGGGTCTGCCTCCTCCAGGGGCAGAGTTTGCAAGTTCACCACCTGATCCACGAAAGGCGTGGTGGGATCTTCGGGCACATATCCAGGCCGGCGTCTCAGGACAACGTGAGAGTCGGCCGGCCCGAATTCAAGGCACATATCGTCGACCGAAAATGCCTGCAGGTCCCCGACCCTCTTGACCGAAGCCAATGCAGTGAGGAGCACTGTCTTTAGCGACAGAAACTTAAGCTCTACTAACTGCAGAGGTTCGAATGGCTCCTCCTTCAAGGCCGTCAGGACCGAGGGGAGATCCCAAGAGGGTACCAGGTGGGGGCGTGGAGGATTCAGCCTCCTCGCACTCCTAAGGAACCTGATAACCAAGTCGCGCTTCCCAAGAGACTTGCTGTCTACTGCATCGTGATGTGCAGCAATAGCGGCAACATACACTTTAAGGGTGGAGGGAGACAGCCTTCGCTCCATCCCTTCTTGCAGAAAGGAGGGCACGACCTCGATCGGGCATCTATGGGGGTCTTCCCACCGGGAAGTCCGACTGGGCCAGTATGGCGCTACTAAGAGGACCTGCTCCTCATCCTCCCTGACCTTGCACAATGTCTGTGCGAGAAGGCTCACTGGGGGAAACGCATATTCGCGTAGGCCCCGAGGCCAGCTGTGTACCAGCGCATCCGTGCTGAGGGTACCCTCGGACAGGGAGTAAAACAGCTGGCAGTGGGACGTGTCCGGAGAAGCAAACTCTCGGGGCTCGGTCATGAAGCCAATGCTGAAGCAGTCTCATATG
>NW_015505662.1:285507-296453 GCF_001515645.1 Sinocyclocheilus grahami | reverse complement strand
ACCGGCTCTATCATGTCCTTCGCCAGCAGGACTGTGATTTCCGCTTGCAAGACGGGAGCATCCTTGTTCGGCACAGAGGTGAACCAAATGCCCCTGAACTTGGGAAGACGCAGGGCTAACTGAGTCGCATAGCCGAGACTGATGGTTCTCTTGAGCCAGCGATATGGTCCTCGCACACTGCCATCCTTGCCACACTGCCTCTTGAGACCCGGAGAAATAGAAAACTGCTCTTTTATTTAATGTTTGGGTACCACCGGCTGTGGAGCCAGTGGCGGAACAAAACAAAAATGAAACAAAAGATTCTCCACCCGGCCCTCCTCTGGGGGAAGGAGTGGTGCGGTCACCATCTCCTGAAGAGCAGGATCCAGAGCCTCCGGGCTGCCCGTCTCAGGAACGCCGCTTACTATGGCGCTTTAAGCGCCTGGCAGGGGCAGAGGGTGCAGGAGGGCGCCCTCGGCGACGAGCGGGCGGAGGGACTGCAGCCGGCGGCGGGGTGATGACAGCAGCGGGCCGCCGGGGCAGGATGTGTCTGATCGCCTCCGTCTGCTTCTGTGCGGCGGAGAACTGCTGGGCGAAGCTCTCCACCTCATCACCGAAGAGGCCAGCCTGGGAGATCGGGGAGTCCAGGAAACGGAAACGATAGAGCGGACGAGAACTTACAAGCACTGGACGGGAGGCGTGGATTACCCCGCCAGGTGGCGGCGCTTTGCGGGCAGAGCTGCATCGCAATAGCGAGCTCGACTGGGGGGATCTCCACATACCCCTTAGCCGCCCCGCCGTCGAGGGCAGTGAGGACGGAAGAAGCACTAGCTCTGTTTCGGGCAGTAAAGTTCTAGTAACTTCTTCATGCAGTTCCGGAAAGAATGGAACTGGAGGTGGCTGCCGACGATCGGCCTGCGGCACCCCCAGGAACCAATCATCCAACCTCGAGCGTTCGGGAGATGGAGGGGGTTTCCATTGCAGCTGAGATTTGTGGGATCCAGCCTTCCGTTTGAGAGGCACCCATAGATAAGCTTTGTTGAACTGAAAACGGCTCTGAATGAGGAGTTGATTCCCCTTGATGGGGTAAATTCCAACCTTTGGAATCGACTCTCGATTCCCAAAGCCTCATAATCGATTCTTTTTGGAATCGATTCCCAGTCCTTGGCTTATCCCATTTCAGAAGCACAAATGATGTGGAGATTTCAGTTACTGTGAGATTCTCAATCACATTTAGACCTATGTTACAACAGAGGAGCAAGTGATTAGTGATTCTTGCACCTGAAACAGCTGTAGCAATCATTCAATTTCCAATTCATATAATGTTTGCAGATATTCCAGAGCTCTAAGTTCTGGGTGCAGCTGTGCAGTTTTCTGCTCAAAGTAAACCTGAGATGGCATTCAATCTGAATCCCAATTAAATCAGTAAAACATATCACATTAATAATGAACTGAATTTTAATTTTCCTATTCACACATTTGCTCAATTGTCCATGAATAAGAATACTCACGTGTAGGAGCTGATGTTTCAGACTCAGTTGAAGGAGAGCTTGAAGTAGCAGTAGCTGCAGGGATATTTATAAGTACGAAGAAAAAAATATATGTTTTTTTTGCATACGGTCAAGCTTTACATTGAGAGAATTGTTATTAAAATACATGAAACTGCTATATGAATACAGTTTTGTCTTATTACTATGTTCTATTTCCCAACAGATAGTTGCTGATGTTTAATACCTGGGATTTGACATGAATATAAGCACAGTTATTATTACAATATACCACATTAATGATAAATATGAATAAAATACAGATATAATTTCCCTATTCACACATTTACTCAATTGAATAAAAATACTCACTTATAGGAGCTGATGTTTGAATCTCAGTTGAGGGAGAGCTTGTAGTGGTAGAAGCTGCTGGGACATTTTGATATATAAAAAAAGTAAAAAATTTTGCGTCCAATCAAATTGTATACTGTGAGAATTGTTGTTAAAAAACATTAAATTGCTGTAATCTTTATGAATGCAATTTTGTATTATTACTATTTCCCATTTCCCAACATTAATTTTAACTCATATATGCTGATGTTTGATAATTGGGATTTGACACAAAATATGCACAGTTATTATTACAATATACCACATTAACAATAAAATGAATGAAATACAGATATGGATTTTCCCATTACCACATTTATTTGATTGTCCATAAATAAAAAAACTCACCTGTTTGAGACTCAGTTGAAAGAGTGCGTGTTGTGGCTGGGGCTGCTGGGACATTTAGATGTATGAAGAATAAAAATATATAATTGAATTAATGTATTGCAATTATGTATTGTTAGAATTATTGCTTGAAGGATATATGACATTAACTGTGAACAGTATAAATTCAATTTTGCTAATTGCAATGTCATAATTGTCATAAAAGGAATAAAATACAGCTATAAGTTATGCAGTCGTTTCATGAATAAAACTCACTTGTAGGATGTGTTTGAGGAAACTCAGTTGAAGAAATGTTTGAAGTGACAAGGAGTGATGTGATATCTGGAAATATGTAGAAATAAAAACATTTACTAATAGACTTTGCTGACATGCTCACAAGAGCATCTGTTCATACAATTAAGTTTTGTATCACAATATATTATTGATTCCCAAAGCCTCATAATCGGTTATTTTTGGAATCGATTCCCAGTCCTTGGCTCATCCCATTTCAGTACTCACTTGTAGGATGTGTTTCGAGCTCAGTTGAAGAAATGTTTGAAGTGACAAGGAGTGATGTGATATCTGGAAATATGTAGAAATAAAAACATTTACCAATAGTCTTTGCTGACATGCTCACAAGAGCATCTGTTCATACAATTAAGTTTTGTATCACAACATATTATTGATTCCCAAAGCCTCATAATCGGTTATTTTTGGAATCGATTCCCAGTCCTTGGCTCATCCCATTTCAGAAGCACAAATGATGTGGAGATTTCAGTTACTGTGAGATTCTCAATCACATTTAGACCTATTTTACAACAGAGGAGCAAGTGATTAGTGATTTTGCACCTGAAACAGCTGTAGCATTCATTCAATTTCCAATTCATATAATGTTTGCAGATATTCCAGAGCTCTAAGTTCTGGATGCAGCTGTGCAGTTTTTTGCTCATAGTAAACCTGAGATGGCATCAAATCTGAATCCCAATTAAATCAGTAAAACATATCCAGGGATATTGGATAACACTGGGAAAGCGTACCCAAGTAGGGGAACACTACGGAAGCCACATCCTACATAAAGGAGGTATCATGTGGAAGTTACACATATGGACTGGCCATAGTGCTGTACTACATATGGAAGTCCCTGCGGTAGACCCAGCGAATCTGGGGCCAGATCAATACACAGCAGAGATGGCAGAGAAATCTCTGCTAGTGAAAGACACGGGCTTACCGTGATCACTACACATGGGCACCTAGCCCAGCACAAGGGGACAAATCCCAATTAAATTAGTAAAACATATCACATTAATAATGAACTGAATTTTCATTTTCCTATTCACACATTTGCTCAATTGTCCTTGAATAAGAATACTCACTTGTAGGAGCTGATATTTCAGATTCAGTTGAAGGAGAGCTTGAAGTAGCAGGAGCTGCAGGGACATTTAGAAGTACGAAGAAAAAAATATATGGTCATTTTCCTATTCACACATTTGCTCAATTGTCCTTGAATAAGAATACTCACTTGTAGGAGCTGATATTTCAGATTCAGTTGAAGGAGAGCTTGAAGTAGCAGTAGCTGCAGGGATATTTAGAAGTACGAAGAAAAAAATATATGTTTTTTTTGCATACAGTCAAGCTTTAAATTGAGAGAATTGTTATTAAAATACATGAAATTGCTATATGAATACAATTTTGTCTTATTACTATGTTCTATTTCCCAACAAATAGTTGCTGATGTTTAATACCTGGGATTTGACATGAAATAAGCACAGTTATTATTACAATATACCACATTAATGATAAATATGAATAAAATTCAGATATAATGTCCCTATTCACACATTTGCTCAATTGTCCTTGAATAAGAATACTCACTTGTAGGAGCTGATATTTCAGATTCAGTTGAAGGAGAGCTTGAAGTAGCAGTAGCTGCAGGGATATTTAGAAGTACGAAGAAAAAAATATATGTTTTTTTTGCATACAGTCAAGCTTTAAATTGAGAGAATTGTTATTAAAATACATGAAATTGCTATATGAATACAATTTTGTCTTATTACTATGTTCTATTTCCCAACAAATAGTTGCTGATGTTTAATACCTGGGATTTGACATGAAATAAGCACAGTTATTATTACAATATACCACATTAATGATAAATATGAATAAAATACAGATATAATTTCCCTATTCACACATTTACTCAATTGAATAAAAATACTCACTTATAGGAGCTGATGTTTGAATCTCAGTTGAGGGAGAGCTTGTAGTGGCAGAAGCTGCTGGGACATCTTGATATATAAAAAAGTAACACATTTTGCGTCCAATCAAATCTTATACTGTGAGAATTGTTGTTAAAAAAAACATAAAATTGCTGTAATCTTTATGAATGCAATTTTGTATTATTACTATTTCCCATTTCCCAACATAAATTTTAACACATAGATGCTGATGTTTGATAATTGGGATTTGACACAAAAAATGCACAGTTATTATTACAATATACCACATTAACAATAAAATGAATGAAATACAGATATGGATTTTCCTATTACCACATTTATTTGATTGACCATAAATAAAAATGAGACTCAGTTGAAAGAGTGCTTGTTGTGGCTGGGGCTGCTGGGACATTTAGATGTATGAAGAATAAAAAAATATATAATTTAAGTAATTTTTGTTGAAATGCTTATAAGAAAATGTCTGAATGTAATGAAATTATGTATTGTTAGAATTATTGCTTGAAGGATATATGACATTAACTGTGAACTGTATAAATTCAATTTTGCTAATTGCAATGTCATAATTGTCATAAAAGGAATAAAATACAGCTATAAGTTATGCAGTCGTTACATGAATAATACTCACTTGTAGGATGTGTTTGAGGAAACTCTGTTTCAAGCTCAGTTGAAGAAATGTTTGAAGTGCCAGGGAGTGATGTGATATCTGGAAATATGGAGAAATAAAAACATTTACTAATAGTCTTTGCTGACATGCTCACAGGAGCATTTATTCATACAATTAAGTTTTGTATCACAATATATTATTGATAGAACACCAACATATATTACAGAATATAACCATTTTAACAGTTAGGACTCTGATGTTTCATACTCAGCATGTGACTCTACATGTTAGTACTGACCTGTATCAGTCTGTGCATTCAACCCCTGAGGAGAGAAGCAAAGTACATCATTAATAGAGATGAAAACTCAACTAACTTTAATTCATTAACAGTCGACTTCAGACTTGAATTTCACTTAAACACAGACTTAAGTGACCAACAACAGCAAAGTCAAACATAATTTTTCTAGATACCGCCATTTTGTGAAGTCATTTATTCCTGAATTCATCAACACAATGTTATGTTTTGTTGTATTGCGTCTTTTCATTTCTAATATAATTTAGACCTCAATAAACAGCCGTTAATAATGTCACGCCCATGGACTAGGGCTGCACGATATTGGAAAAAACTCACATTTCGATATTTTATTTTTCTGCATTATATATTGCGATATGAAAAAAAATCATCACATGACTTGAATAGTTTATTTGGGGGGGAAAAACAATGATTGGGGTGATTTTGTAGGTGAGTAAAGTTACAAGCATAGATAAATATAACAGAAGAAAGATACAAATGAAATAAGCAGTGCTTTATATTTTTCAGGTAAGTCTAACAGCATTCAGGTACAGAAATTGAATAATCAAATGTAAAATAACACTGCTTCACAGTATAAATTAAATCTAATAAATCTGTGTTAAAGCTATATAAGTGATTTTTCTTTGCGTTTTGATGTTTGATTAACATTCATAACACAGAAAGCCTCAGGAATATTAAACTGCTGTAAACCAATCTACTTTTAAACATCCATTTTCTTTCTCAATTGTTTCCCTTCACCTAAGCCAGGGTTCCTCATGTCTTGCCCTGGAGGGCCAATGTGCTGCAGAGTTTAGCTCCAACCCCGATCAAACTCACCTACCTGTGATTTTCGAATGATCCTGAAGACATTGATTAGCTTGCTCAGGTGTGTTTGATTAGGGTTAGAGCTAAACTCTGCAGGACAGTGGATCTCGTGGGCCTTGAGGATTTGAGGATCCCTGACCTAAGCCATATGCAACTGCGTTTACAAGGATACTTGCAAAGAACAGTATTTCAGGCACAAATAGGTGCAGAAGTGAACAGAAATTAGTGTTCACGTGCATCAGTGTGGCTCTCACTGTGTCTACACCGGACGCGAGTGGCACGGCGAGACGCAGCAAAATACAATGACCCCATTATAATAAGTGATGCTGTCTGTCTACACTGGATGTGGCACGGCACAACAAATACCCGACAGTAAACTGATGCCGCGTTCTCTTTATGACGTACATTTGCATGTCCTTTGGGGCCATTCACATGTCGTGCCTAAAAACGCGTGGGAAAACGCCAGTCTCGCCGCTTTCTCCTTCTTTCCAAAGCGCTCGGGAGCTTGCGCTTTCTTGGAGTCTGCTGTTGCTAAGCAACCGTGACCTGCGCTCTCCACGACGACGCGGAAGTTTCAACATCGCGTGCAGTAGCTCTGCTACTAGATGTATTTAAAATGGGTATCTCTGTACAGCTGTTGAGTCCAGTGTAGACATTGTGTCTGTGTGTGAGTAAAGAAAACAATCAGTATAAATATAACGATCAGTAGCCTATACTAAACATCATCAGCCCATCGCGCACAACGTGATATTGATGCTGAAAGGATATATCGTGCAGCCCTACCATGGACTATCTGTGTGTGTGTGTGTTTTCTCTCTCTTGCCCATATTTGGTCGTTCCTATTTTAAGTATTTTAAGTGTAGTCTGCCCCATGTTTCCTTGTCGGGTCTTAAACATTGATGTGCAATGTGTGTGTTCCTGCCTGTTCTGTGTTCCCCGTGGATTGGATAAATATAGACTGTTTATTGGATTCTCCACCGTCTCCACGTTCCTTCACTCCTCACAGTAGGCATTCGTGACCCGACCTACATACAGTTTTACTGCGTGTTCCCCATCCATGTTTTTTGTTTTCGTGGTGCCCTATGGATCCCCTCGCCTGCCCTGAATACCTCCTCCTCCTGCTGGAGCAGGGGGAGAGATCGCTCGAGGGCCATACCACTGTTCCTGGTCCTCGCAAGTCTCAACAGCTACCCGGATGACACGCTCTGTGCGTTCTACAACGCTAGTTTGAACACCACGTGCAGAGCGCCGTCGTCCGAGAATGGTCCTCTAGCGAATTTCACCGCCTTTGTGGAGTAGACAATGGCAAGAAACGGATCTCCGTTCCCCGTCTGTTCCCAGGATAATCTCGCCAGTTCCACTCCCAACCCAGAGCCCAGCCCCCCCATTACCCCGCTGCACTGAGTTTAAACCCGAGCCCACCGATGACGGAGAGCCCGAGCCCGCTGCGACCAACAAGTCAGCACCGCAAAGTGTGACAGGGCTGAGAATCGCCACGGAGCCAGAGCTACTGATGATGTCAGACCAGGTGCGAGAGCCGGCTACAATGCCCGCCATGAGGGAGAATGCTGTGGACAATGAGAGTGCGGAGAGGAGTCCCTCATCCCTCCGGTTCCGTCTTGGTCTGTCGTTGGCCCTCCGTTGCCTCGGGACTCAACTCCTACGGCTGCGCCTCATCCCTCCGGCTCTGTCAGGCTCCTCCATCCCTTCGGTACCTCCTCCGTCCTCTGTTGCTCCGGCTCCACCGCGGCCTTCTGGATCCCTGACTCCGCCTTGGTCGCCGGCGCCATCTGCTCCGCCTCCGGATCCTCCCCGTCGCCCTCGCTCATCGGCTCTCCATCTCCGCCTTGGACTCCTCCACCACCTGCTCCGTCACAGTCAATTGGCGCCCTGGAGTCGTCATCCCATCCTCCTCCATGGCTCCTCCCTCCGTCGGCTCCACCGTGGGTCGTCATCATGGCTGTGGCCTGGCTCCTGCTTGGCTCCTCCTGCTCCAAGTCCCTACTGTTCCCTTCTTGGCTCCTCCCTCCATCATTACCTCCCTGAATTCTGTCTGCCGGCCCCCTCCCGGTTGTCCAACCTCCTTCTGAGCCTCCTCCCAAGTTCCCACCCGTCCCTCCCCATGTTGTAATTACGGCGCGAGGTTGCGCCTTCCGGGAGGGGGGGGCGATATGTCACGCCCATGGACTGTCTGTGTGTGTGTTTTCTCCCTCATGTGTCCATATTTGGTCGTTCCTGTTCCTGTCCTCGTTATCCCATTATTAGTTGATCCCCCTGCACCTGTCTATCCCTCGTTAAGTTTAGTATTTTAAGTGTAGTCTGCTCCATGTTTTCTTGTCGGCTATTAAACAACGATGTGCTACGTGTGTGTGTTCCTGCCTGTTCTCTGTTCCCCATGGATTGGATAAATAAAGACTGTTTATTGGATTCTCCTTCGTCTCCGTGTTCCTTCACTCCTCACAGTAGGCATCCGTGACAAATAATAACTTCATAATATTATATAAGTATTTATATATATATATATATATATATATATATACAGGGTGCAATTTGGGAACAAACCAGAGGGGGGGATCCCCTAGAAAATATATAAAAAATCACAGTGGAGCTATAAATAAATATATATATACACCTCTCACATTTTTGTAAATATTTTATTATATCTTTTCATGTGACAACACTGAAGAAATGACACTTTGCTACAATGTAAAGTAGTGAGTGTACAGCTTGTATAACAGTGTAAATTTGCTGTCCCCTCAAAATAACTTAACACACAGTCATTAATGTCTAAACCGCTGGCCACAAAAGTGAGTACACCCCTAAGTGAAAATGTCCAAATTAGGCCCAAAGTGTCAATATTTTGTGTGCCCACCATTATTTTCCAGCACTGCCTTAACCCTTGGAGTTCACCTGCGGCCCAGTCTCCGAAGGAAGGGGATCATGCTCTGCTTCAGTATGTCACAGTACATGCCCCCCAGTGCCAGCAGCACTCATGCAGCCCCAGACCATGACACTCCCATCACCATGCTTGACTGTAGGCAAGACTCACTTGTCTTTGTACTCCTCACCTGGTTGCCGCCACACACGCTTGACACCATCTGAACCAAATAAGTTTGGTGGATGCTGCACACTGGTGATGGATGAGGAGATACCCCCTGACGTGGGGATGAGGAGAGATATAATAAAATATTTACAAAAATGTGAGGGGTGTACTCACTTCTGGGAGATACTGTATATCATTTTTGGCAGCTATTACAGAAACATTTTTACAATAAATATTCTGATTTGACCTTGAGATTAGCTTTGATATTTTGACCACTATTTTTGATAATACTTGGTTACAATGACACTAATAGTTTTTATTTCTGCCAGGAATGCAAAATCAATCAGGAGTTAATGATAATTTGAGTAGAATAACGAGACACAAACCTGTACATATTCAATCGCGTTTGCTTCCATTTATTTTTAGTGCTTCGCTACACAACATAAAAACTTTTACTCCAAATGTGCGCACATTATGTATTTACACATTTACGTCACATATATTTAAATAGAATAGAACCATAATTTCTTAATGACTCGCAGAAAGACGATTCTGTGCCAGTCGATCTGTCAATATTGCGTGATCATAATTCCCACATTACGGTGATGGTAAACTTCTGCGTTCTGTCTCATAATACATTTATGTGTCAGTTTTTTATATACAATATCTGCATTAGGTCACAGTAGAGTGAGTTTTGAGCAAAAACACTGTGTATTAATCTCATACGGTCACACGGGCTGACTTTCTGAAAAGTCCTGCATGGATTAAGACAGTCTCTATTTTTATCCTTTTTGTGCCGATGTCACAATTATGTCACAGCATTAGCTGGAGGCAAAACAAAGGAATAACTGGAGGCGGCCAATACAAACCAGCATAGAGTCGGCTACATTGGGAGCTTAAAATTTAATCTTTTAGTGTCAGAATCGATGGAGTACAAGCTGCAATTTGAAATTTTATCACCTACCTGCTGCCATTGCCAGACAAAAAAACAGACAACAGCTGTAATAAAACAAGCGGACCGGAACAGAAACGATCATCAAAAATGCTCACATTTGCAGCGCGCACTTAATATCAGTTAATGTTAAATAAAATATTGTCTTTTATGGATTATGGTTTGGTTACGAGTCTAAAGATTTCTCATGCATGCAAGCCCACCTAATCAGAAATTGGGGAACAAGTTAACTAACAACCAGCAGCTAAACATAAAGGAAACCATTTGTGTTGTCTCGCTTTCTACAATTGCCATAAGTGCAATTGTTAAGGCCTATGTTATGTGTCAGGTGTGTGTTCAAGTAGTTGAATTTGCTTACAATTGCCACTGTTAGTATATAGTTATAGGCATCTAAAGATTCCTATTTACTATACACGCTCGGTTTCTCTATCTGGTAGGTGTGTCAGACCACTCCTATCAGAGCGTCCATCCATTGAGTGAGTGTGTACGAGTCGGCCAATCTGGTTACTTCAGTTAAAGTTAACATTTTCAAATAATTGCGGTCCCGGACAGTGAGTGACATTACATATTCAGATAAAATCGAATTTTCTCCAGTCATTGTTAAAAAACAAGCAAACAAAACTTGATAGCTAGCATTAGTGAAGCAGTCAGGAGAATCTTTCTGCCTCCACCTAAGCTCTGCCCATACAAAAAACTTGTGTGTACTAACTCACAATGTGTACTAACTGAAAAGGGGTCTATTCAGCAGAGGCAGGGATACATAGACCAGTCCCCCCCCCCCCCCCCCAAGGAGGCAATGTTATATTTTTAATA
>NW_015505662.1:283260-285328 GCF_001515645.1 Sinocyclocheilus grahami | reverse complement strand
CCTAGCCCACCCCCCCCCCCCCCCCCCCTCCAAGTAGGCAATGTTATATTTTTAATATAACATTAAAAAGTGTATAATTCACTAATTTTTCTAAAGAAACATTGTCCAATGGCGACACCAGCAGGCAGGGGTGGTGCTAGAGAATTTTAAACGCAGGTGCTGAGGGGGCGCTAGATCTTTGACAGGGGGAGCTGGGCAATTACAAGCTAATAATAGCTTAGTAAATATGAACAAAATAGGTTGTTATTTATATTTTATATGAATAATAAAATAAATATAAGGAAAACTTGTCCACTTGATTTTTTTTAATATTTTATCAGGCTACATGATTATTTGACTCATCACAATTTAATTACAATTTTTCACTGTCTGAAATTACGTAGATCAGTCAGTTCCCAAAGATTTTTTGCATAAGCCCATTCACTGAATAAGAATTTCACACCAAGTGTTTATGTGGAGTGTGGAAGCTAAAATAGGCTATTATAGCGCGCTTACAACATGGGGGCACCTACGCGATCTCTTGCATTTTTTCCTGCGGAAAGAGCTTAAAATACTCTGTTGTTTTTGGTCATACAGATAAGACTAATAGATTACATAATTTGCTTTTATTCCGCTTATTGTGTACACAGTCCACTCCAGAGCCCGCTCCAGTCCGGGAGCTCACAGAGTCCACTCCAGAGCACGCTCCAATCCGGGAG
Organism: Sinocyclocheilus grahami; assembly: GCF_001515645.1. NCBI lineage: Eukaryota > Metazoa > Chordata > Actinopteri > Cypriniformes > Cyprinidae > Sinocyclocheilus > Sinocyclocheilus grahami. The sequence continues at coordinate 284,630 of NW_015505662.1, read as the reverse complement.
TTTTTGCATTCGAATGTGGATTTTTTTTTTTTAATTCAACGAATATTCGAAATTTGAATTTTTTTTGACAGCCCTAATAGGTTATATTATGCCTAGGCCTATATATTATAGGATGGTTTAGTAGGTCATTATATTAGCCTAATTAATTTAATATAAACGTGCGACTATTTGACTAGAAAAACATTTTGTCAGGGGCAGGCCTAATTACTTGGCACAATGAGCCACTCCATTTTTAAAATGCTATGACATTAGGAATAGTGCGACAATCAAATCACGTCACGTTATTGCATTGTATTAATGAGCAGAGGGGCTGCCAGACAACAGCGGAGGAGGAGGCAGGAGCGGGTGGGAGGGCAGGCATTTGTGAGCCTCTGGGCTTTCAGGGCTGAACTCATGAACAGGAGCCCCCCTTGAGCTGGACGTGGGAACAGGAACTTTCTCTGGGCTAAACATGGGAACAGGAACTTTCTCTGGGCTTAACGTTATTGCATTGTATTAATGAGCAGAGGGGCTGCCAGACAACAGCGGAGGAGGAGGCAGGAGCGGGTGGGAGGGCAGGCATTTGTGAGCCTCTGGGCTTTCAGGGCTGAACTCATGAACAGGAGCCCCCCTTGAGCTGGACGTGGGAACAGGAACTTTCTCTGGGCTAAACATGGGAACAGGAACTTTCTCTGGGCTTAAACAGTCTTTTAATGAACAAACACAGGGGAAAATCCACAACAGGAATGAGGAATAACACACGAACATAACTTGTTAGACCCAACAGAGACAGACTGCACAGATTAGGACTTAAATACTGGAGCAAATGAAGATAATTAATGACACACACCTGGACCATCCAACTTTTTGAGGAGACACTGCCTCCCTTGCCTCCTCGGAGGAAACGCCCCTGATATATATATACAGTATACACTCACCGGCCACTTTATTAGGTACACCTGTTCAAAAACATCCCAATAAAATGCACCTGTGTTCATTGTCCATAACATACGCCTGCCCATACCATAACCCCACCACTACCATGGGCCACTCGATCCCCAACGTTGACATCAGCAAACCACTCACCCACACGACGCCATACACGCTGTCTGCCGTCTGCCCTGTACAGTGAAAACGGGGATTCATCCGTGAAGAGAACACCTCTCCAAAGTGATGGAGTGTGAGCATTTGCCCACTCAAGTCAGTTACGACGATGAACTGCAGTCAGGTCGAGACCCCGATGAGGATGACGAGCATGCAGATGAGCTTCCCTGAGACAGTTTCTGACAGTTTGTGCAGAAATTCTTTGGTTATGCAAACCGATTGTTGCAGCAGCTGTCCGGGCGGCTGGTCTCAGATGATCTTGGAGGTGAAGATGCTGGATGTGGAGG
>NW_015505662.1:242640-279890 GCF_001515645.1 Sinocyclocheilus grahami | reverse complement strand
AGTCCACTCCAGAGCCCGCTCCAGTCCGGGAGCTCACAGAGTCCACTCCAGAGCCCGCTCCAGTCCGGGAGCTCACAGAGTCCACTCCAGAGCCCGCTCCAGTCCGGGAGCTCACAGAGTCCACTCCAGAGCCCGCTCCAGTCCGGGAGCTCACAGAGTCCACTCCAGAGCCCGCTCCAGTCCGGGAGCTCACAGAGTCCACTCCAGAGCCCGCTCCAGTCCGGGAGCTCACAGAGTCCACTCCAGAGCACGCTCCAATCCGGGAGTTTTTGCATTCGAATGTGGATTTTTTTTTTTTAATTCAACGAATATTCGAAATTTGAATTTTTTTTGACAGCCCTAATAGGTTATATTATGCCTAGGCCTATATATTATAGGATGGTTTAGTAGGTCATTATATTAGCCTAATTAATTTAATATAAACGTGCGACTATTTGACTAGAAAAACATTTTGTCAGGGGCAGGCCTAATTACTTGGCACAATGAGCCACTCCATTTTTAAAATGCTATGACATTAGGAATAGTGCGACAATCAAATCACGTCACGTTATTGCATTGTATTAATGAGCAGAGGGGCTGCCAGACAACAGCGGAGGAGGAGGCAGGAGCGGGTGGGAGGGCAGGCATTTGTGAGCCTCTGGGCTTTCAGGGCTGAACTCATGAACAGGAGCCCCCCTTGAGCTGGACGTGGGAACAGGAACTTTCTCTGGGCTAAACATGGGAACAGGAACTTTCTCTGGGCTTAAACAGTCTTTTAATGAACAAACACAGGGGAAAATCCACAACAGGAATGAGGAATAACACACGAACATAACTTGTTAGACCCAACAGAGACAGACTGCACAGATTAGGACTTAAATACTGGAGCAAATGAAGATAATTAATGACACACACCTGGACCATCCAACTTTTTGAGGAGACACTGCCTCCCTTGCCTCCTCGGAGGAAACGCCCCTGATATATATATACAGTATACACTCACCGGCCACTTTATTAGGTACACCTGTTCAAAAACATCCCAATAAAATGCACCTGTGTTCATTGTCCATAACATACGCCTGCCCATACCATAACCCCACCACTACCATGGGCCACTCGATCCCCAACGTTGACATCAGCAAACCACTCACCCACACGACGCCATACACGCTGTCTGCCGTCTGCCCTGTACAGTGAAAACGGGGATTCATCCGTGAAGAGAACACCTCTCCAAAGTGATGGAGTGTGAGCATTTGCCCACTCAAGTCAGTTACGACGATGAACTGCAGTCAGGTCGAGACCCCGATGAGGATGACGAGCATGCAGATGAGCTTCCCTGAGACAGTTTCTGACAGTTTGTGCAGAAATTCTTTGGTTATGCAAACCGATTGTTGCAGCAGCTGTCCGGGCGGCTGGTCTCAGACGATCTTGGAGGTGAAGATGCTGGATGTTCTGACCATGGTTCGCTGGAGTCCCAAAGCCTTAGAAATGGCTTTATAATCCTTTTGTCAACTGTTTTGATTTTCATCTGTTCTTGAATTTCTTTAGATCGCGGCATAATGTGTTGCTATTTAAGCATGCTTCACTTTGTCAGACAGGTTCTATTTAAGTGATTTCTTGATTCAACAGGTTTGGCAGTAATCAGGCCTGGGTGTGGCTAGTGAAATTTAACTCAGATTTCTAAAATAATGTGGTTAATTGCAGTTCTTTCATGATTTAACAGGAGGGGGCAATTAATATTTCACGTAGGGCCACGTAGGTTTGGACAGCTTTTTTCCCTTAATTTCCCCATTTAAAAACTGCATTTTGTATTTACTTGCATTATCGTTGTGTAATATTTAAATTTGTTAGATGATCTGAAACATTAAAGTGTGACAAACATGCAAAAAAATAAGAAATCAGGAAGGGGCCAACACTTTTTCACGCCACTGTATATATATATATCAGGGGCATTTCCTCCGAGGAGGGAAGGGAGGCAGTGTCTCCTCAAAAAGTTGGATGAGAAAATAATCGACATTTCAAAAATAAAACAGGCAAATATGACTAAATATGATATTAAAAGTCTAAAAGTCACTCGTTTTTATAAAGTAACACTGTCCAACAGCGACACCCACAGGTAAAATTTACAGTGGAGGCTTGCCTCCCTTCGGTCCATAAACTTACAACAGAGACTCCAAAGTGTGCCACTGTTTACAATACACTGTTTTACCACTAGGCTGCCTTTTCTGTGTTTGTTTCTTTAAACCGCTCATTAAAACAAGAACATGCAAAATGCCAAGTGATAACAGATTATGCTGCCTTATCACAATTATATCTGTTTTAAAGTAGATGATAGTGAACTTTTATGTTGTGAATGCTTTCATGCTTTTCTCCAAGCAGTTACTGACATTGGAAATAATGAAATACGGTGAAGTACTGTTCAAAGGGATGTTCAGGGGAAGTATTATATCAAATGAACTCCTAATCTCATTTCATAAAAAACACATATGGAAATTGAGTTCTTCCCTCTTGGCTTTAGAGTACAAACACTGATACGCTCTCCTCTGAATATCACAGGCATGGCCGGACATACCATTGGGATTGAGTGGGCTGCAGCCCATGGGCCCCGCCTTGTAGGGGGCCCCGCCTTTGCCCATTTACGTTTGTTTGTTTGATGTGTTCGATTTATATGACAGTCAGAATTCAGAAATTATTAGCCGCATTTCCACTGCGCACGCAAGATCTAAACGGGCCAACTGGGGCTACAGCTTACAACTACGACTTTTGAAGCCACAATCAAACAGCATAAACTGGTATTTATGATTATTTCATATAGTAGAAGGACACACGTCTGCACCAATTGGTTTGTTATCACATGGCTACTTTAAACAGCTCCATTAAGCCTTTAGCCCCAAAGAGCACACATTTAGAAAGATATGATAAATTCTCAAATGTTCACCCCTCATTTCTCATTTTACAGAAGATGATACTATATTACTATATTAATGTTCCACTAAATTATGCGATCATCTGATGAGTTTTGAGCGCTCTCTCTCGTCTTACTGCCATTACACATAGTGGGGAAGAAATGTAATCAAAACTATTTTAAATAAAAAATAGCAATTTAATGTTTCTGTTTTTATAACATACCTATGTCTATGATATAGGACTTAAGGCTGATTTATACTTCTGCGTCGGACCTACGCCGTAGCCTTTACGCCGTAGGCTATGCGTCAGTTTTCATTTATACTTCTGCGTCGTTGTCCGCGTCAGCGTGCAGTACACATGCAAACTGCTAGTCTGCAGTGTCCACGGGCATGTTGCTGGTGTAACCCGCAGTACCACGGCAAAAGCCGAAGAAGAAGCGGCTCGTCGGAGAAGCATTAAAGCCGTGATGGCGGCAAATAAATATCAAATCATTTAATCATTATTTAAAACTACAAAAAGGAGACAACAACGGAACAGGAGATGATGGCATTCTTTCAATCTGCACAAGGACTTGTACCACGGCAGCTCAACATAGTTTGTCGCGGACAACTACTGATGTATAATGCTATGTAGTATAATAAATGATAAGACACTTGTTCTTTGCTTTGTTTTATTTTATATAAGAAGGTGTAACATTAAAATATATTAAAGTGCATATAAACACACACAAAACTAAAGTATATATGGAGGTAGGGGTTCTAGCAGACCAATCCCAGCGATTGCGGTCTGCGTAGAATTGACGCACTGTTAGATTTTTGGAGAGGTGCACGTCAGGCTACGGCGTATGGGTGTGCGTCTATGCGTAAGCTACAGCGTAGGTCCGACACAGAAGTATATATCAGCCTTTAGCCTATCACACAAACAAGAGTCCTGTTTTTTTTTCCAATATCAGCACGATCGCAAATGTACAATAAACAACAACTTACAGAGTAACTTTCAGACACAAAATTCCGTTTTGCTCCTTCAGAAAAAAAAATAGAACAAACAGCAGAAACGCTGCATCTCCGAACATCAGTGTTTTGTTCTTCAGCATTACACGGACCAGCAAATGATTCAATCAGGCTATAAGTACAGTCGTTTGCAAAGTTAAATGAATCAGCTTTTTAAACGAATCGGTTGATTAAACTCACTCACTACGACAGTCACTTGCTGTCACCTACTGGCGGTTGTAGTTTCATATTTAAAAAAGTAGCTTATTTCATTTTTGCAATCATTTAATATTTCTACATTAAAATGTTATATTTAAACTTAACATTTATGCACAATCCATCTATGAATTTTGTTGATAGTGATTTCATTTGATTGTTAATAGCCAGCATGTATTTTTATTCGATTGAATTTATTGATTAAATAAGAACCTGACATAAAACATCTCTGTTTCTTTTTAGTTTTTTTTTGCTCAAAGTTATTTCAGGGTTTTGATCTCTTAACTGAGAGAACACATCCTGTTTATTATATCATAATGAATATTTAATATTACGTTTAAACTTTGACTATAGCCTAGACATGTTGCATATTAATTGTACTATTTATGAACCTCAAAGCCTATGTTGTGTTACTCCATAATGATGTTCTATTTGAGGGCATTTGTAGTGTAGGTATAGGGCCCAAACATAACCTCAAGCCTAGGGGCCACTGCCCCCCTAAGTCCTGCCCTGATCACAGGTAAAACAGCAAATGAGTAATGACATCACCAAACCAACTTCCTTGTCAAAAACAACGAACCTAATCACTGACAGAAACTCGGAGAGGGAAACTTTCCAAAAACTACCCACTATTGCAATTAAATATTTACTATACACTGTTAAATATAAAACCATGATCATCTATTGCCAACAAGCAACTTTCCACACAGTCCACACAGCAGAACAAGATTGATTTGAAATAAAAATAAGAGTTAATGGCTATTCTTGATATATAATGTATACTCAGCAGGGCTTTTGGCAGTTAAGTTTCAGGAAGAACTGCACCCAAAGCCCAAAGTTGCCATTTCCTATCAATTCCCTCCACTCCTCAACATTCACAATGCAATTTCTATATATTGTCCTGCCTGACCTCCACCCAAGATTGCCAGTTTATAATGGTGCTTTTGTTTATAAGTGTGTGTGTGTGTGTGTGTGTGTGTGTGTGTGTAGGGATGGGCATTTTTCAGAAATATTGTATTCAAATATTTGGGCTCATAAAAATTAATATTCAAAATGTTTTATTTTAATGACGTTTAACGAGAAAGACGTAATTTTTTAATCAAGTTTTTGTCACCATTTCTAAACAAGCTTATGATTATGTATTAAACACAACAATGTTCTACAACAACGTTACGCTATATAGTGCCAATTACAGTACAGAATGTACATACACTCGAGTGCGCTCTATTGTGTGAGTTGCTGAAAAATAATTTACTTAAGTCTTAAGTCACTTAAAACCCGCTCCACCAGTTAATAGACAATTTATTTAAAGTGCTCTTCATAACCTGTATGAACAACAACTTCCTTACATTACGTCAAGTCGCCTTCATTTATATAGTGCTTTTACATTATCTTACTTCCCTATCCTTATATCATATAGCCTATACTTGCTCTGTCACAAACCTGCGTCCACTACAATTAATAACAGCTGAAAAGCTATTGGCCTGGAATATGACATCCTTTATGGTATAATATTGATATGAACAACACACACAGTATCTGTTCTGTGAAAGCTAATTTATAACCACACGTTTTTCCAGGTTTGTATAGTTTTCATAAATTAACCATGCAAAATAGTACATGTCTCTCTTATCAAACCAAATACACAATAAACCAAATAACCCTGCATCATATTAAAATGATTTCGTGAGAAGGAAAGGGAAGTTGGCAACTTTAGAGATGCAAATTGTTAAAGAGAAAACACGTAACAGCAAGGGCAAAAAAATAAACCACTAGCATAGCCATGCATGAATAGTTCATTTCAAAATGACTGTCATCATGCTGATCCAAACCCATATGGTTTAACTTCCGCTGGACACATAAAGAGAATCAGGCTGACTGCAGTTAGTTTCAATGGAGACTGCGGCTATAATGCTAGGAATATTCTGGGTTCAGTACAAGTTCAAGTAATTTGTGGCATAATGCTGATTACCACAAAAATTACAACTCTTTACAAAATGCAAAAATGCAGGTTACAGTGAGGCACTTTCAATGGAAGTGAATGGGACCTATTTTTGGAAGTTCTCAAAGCCAAAATGTAAAGCATGTAATGGTATAAAAACACTTGCATTTATTTTATCTGTTAAAACCTGTATATTATTGCATAGTAAAAAAAAAATGTTTTTTTTAATGTTTTCCTCAACATTACAGTCATTATGTCATTTTACAATTGTTTTACAGTTTTAGTCATTATTTTGTTATGGCTACAAAGTTGAATATAACTAATTTAATTGTAATTTTTATTTACTTTTATGTTAATTATTTTTATATTTAATATATTATATATTATTATTTTTATTAAATATTAACTATTATATATTTTATATTGTATTTATTATTATATTAATATTGGATTTATTTATTTATTTATATGTATTAATTAAATATTTTATATTATATCTATATTATTACATTATATATAGTATATCCATATATTAGTATTATCATTATTATTATGTTGTTGTTTAATTATATTATTAAAGATAGTTTATGTCTTGTCTCCATACTATTGATACAGTTTTTTAATTCAACTGTTATTATATATTAATTATATATTTTATATTATATCATTATATTAATATTGTACTTATTTATTGCATAATATATTTATTTATTAATTATATATTTTATATTTATTTCTTTAATTATATTATTAAACATATTGTTCATGTCTTGTCTCTATACTATTGAAACAGTGAGGGACAAATGGAAATTAATTTTTGTGGTAATCAACATTATGCCAGAAGTGCACAACTTATACTAAATATTTATTTAAGTTTAAAATATATCCAAAAAGACAAATATGTTAAAAGTGAAAAAAGCAAAAAAGAACATGCATTGGACCAAACAAATGGGAGAGAAATTGAATTATTGTCACATAAAATTTCAGTTTAGCTACAATAAGAGCCCATTCATAATGGCAAAAATGGTCCTTTTAGCGGAGCTAAACAATCAGGCCCACTCAAAAGCTGCTTCTGGATTTTTGATCATTATTTACATTCCTGACCTTCTAAGATGCTGTTGTTGTGCTGAACTCACTGGCCAGAACAGCAGGCCTGAAAGCAGTACAACTTCCTGTGGGCCGGGAGAACGGGGTGGCCGAAGCGATCGAGTGTTGAGAATAACAGGAAAAGAATGAAGTAAACTTCTTAAGACTGAGCTTTCCAGCACCGTGACCTCAGACCGTCTGGCTTGAGACTCAGGTTCACACTGAACCTTTGATATGGACGCAAGGCCAATTTCACCGCTCTTTTCAACATCTTATTGTTCAACTCTTAGGACAGAAGGCAGTTCGTAACCCTTAAATTATGTTCAGTAACCAAACATTATTTGTTATAATTGGCTCAGAACCTGAACTATGTTGCAGCAGTCATAATAAACATTTTATGGCCTAAAATTGTCATTTATCAGAAACTGGAAAACTGTCAAGTCAGTTGATATTGTGATTCAAAATGCCCATGCGCTCTGCCTCAGTAAACAACATGCAACAAGCTCATTTGCATTTGTTCCAAGTAATTCCACTTACTTTCCATTCAGATCAGGCAAAATCATTTCTCAACAGATCATAGTCTAAATCTCACAGTTGTGACTATTTCTCAGAATTGCAAATTTATGTCACGCAATTCTGACTTTGTAACTCGCAATTGTGAGTTTATATCATGCAATTCTATGAAAAAAGTCAAAATTGCGAGACAAAAAGTCACAATTGTTAGACATAAAGCAGAACCGAGCTTCCATACGAATGTACTTACAAACATTTATGGTGAATTAAAATATACTTTAATGTAATTTCTAGTGAAACTTAAATGTCATGTATTTAAATATATTAATAATTACACATTTGTAATGATGACTTAGTGCATGATGATTTAGTAGATTTAAAATATATTAACTTTAAATGTAATATAAAAAACAGTTATAATGAATATCAAGTACTTTACATGTGCTTTGCTACGCTAGTCAACACATCAAAATAGGTGTATAAATGACAAAAGACTTAATGGTTTAAAATGTACTTTAAAATAAAACTTTGAATTTGACATTAATACAAAAGGTACTTTTTAAAGTGTACTTAAGTGTGTGAAGAAACAGTCATGAAAGTGATCTCTCATTAAGTTTCATTTAATTAATATTATATTATAAATCAGTGGATATGTCTGCTATAATAGGATAGGTGTGTTAAGGCCAGTTGGAGCTAAACTCTGCAGGGCATTGGCCCTCCAGGATCTAGTTAGGAGACCCCTGTCCTACAGAGTTGTTACTTTGCACATGCTTTTTGATCATTACAAATAATAATGTTATAAATAATTTTCTTAGAATAGGAGATATGCTGTCTCTCGCATCACATACATTATCAATAGTTAAGTATGTGGTCTTGAAGAGGATCCTTTTTTTATCTCCTTTGGACTCGGTCTTGACTTGGACTCAAAACTTTTGGACTTGGACTTGACTTGGACTCGAACCTCTTTGGACTCGGTCTCGACTAGTCCTGGTCTTGGACTTGTCTTGGACTCGACAAAGCTGGACTTGACTACAGCTCTACAAGTGCACATTCAATTCAATAAAGACCACTTATTTTTCACAAAGCAAAAAAAAAACCCCAAAAAAACATTCATTTACTTAGCTGTCCTATACTTTTATTGTCCTTGTGAGAAATATGAGGGAAACATGAGAGGATCATGTTATCAAATCTATAAATCAATCTGTTTATTTTTAATAGGCTGGATCTTTTTAAGAAATTAGTTTAAAGGGGTCCTTGTTTTGGGGGTGTACATGTGAACAAACACATTATTTTTCACATATTTTACATTATTACAACGGCTCGAATAGTTCCTGTATCAAATGAAGGCCCGCCTTCTGAAATACGAAATGTGTTGTGATTGGTTAGCTGGGCCAGTGTGTGCTGTGATCGGTTAGCTGGGCCAGTGTGTGCTGTGATCGGTTAGCTGGGCCAGTGTGTGCTGTGATCGGTTAGCTGGGCCAGTGTGTGCTGTGATCGGTTAGCTGGGCCAGTGTGTGCTGTGATCGGTTAGCTGGGCCAGTGTGTGCTGTGATCGGTTAGCTGGGCCAGTGTGTGCTGTGATCGGTTAGCTGGGCCAGTGTGTGCTGTGATCGGTTAGCTGGGCCAGTGTGTGCTGTGATCGGTTAGCTGGGCCAGTGTGTGCTGTGATCGGTTAGCTGGGCCAGTGTGTGCTGTGATCGGTTAGCTGGGCCAGTGTGTGCTGTGATCGGTTAGCTGGGCCAGTGTGTGCTGTGATCGGTTAGCTGGGCCAGTGTGTGCTGTGATCGGTTAGCTGGGCCAGTGTGTGCTGTGATCGGTTAGCTGGGCCAGTGTGTGCTGTGATCGGTTAGCTGGGCCAGTGTGTGCTGTGATCGGTTAGCTGGGCCAGTGTGTGCTGTGATCGGTTAGCTGGGCCAGTGTGTGCTGTGATCGGTTAGCTGGGCCAGTGTGTGCTGTGATCGGTTAGCTGGGCCAGTGTGTGCTGTGATCGGTTAGCTGGGCCAGTGTGTGCTGTGATCGGTTAGCTGGGCCAGTGTGTGCTGTGATCGGTTAGCTGGGCCAGTGTGTGCTGTGATCGGTTAGCTGGGCCAGTGTGTGCTGTGATCGGTTAGCTGGGCCAGTGTGTGCTGTGATCGGTTAGCTGGGCCAGTGTGTGTTGTGATTGGCAGCACTCGGCACCTGGTCGGGAAATATCATGCCCCTTACCATAGCCGCCTGCGAGCTTCAGTGTAAATATTGTGTCAAAATCAAATCAATTTGAGTGCGATTTAAACCTGGATGATTGTAACCACTTTAAGTTCATCTGCTTTGGGAAAGCTAGCGTGTCTCTGACACAGTGATAACACTCGTTGCCTTCTCTAGTGTTTTTTATTCAAATAAATGCCACTTGTTCTTATACTTAAAGAAATGCAGTTAGTTAGTGTTTCTTAATAGTGTCTTAATATTTTTAAGGATCACTGTACGTAGCAGGAAATATAACCGGTAAGTGAAACATAATAATATTGTAGATTTGGCCAAAATACGCGTATTGACCTAGGCTACTATTTCAAGAATTTTTAATTGAACACAATGACAAGAACAACATAAGTTGTTTGTTTGTGCTTTATCTTAACAATCAATCATCATACTAATATTATGCAAAATAAAGAACTCCTCTTACCCGAAGAATGACAAAGATCAGAAGCGCCGTGCCTTTACATACAGTTTTGACAGAAATACTCCCCATCTTCATTCATGGATCGCAATATTCCCGAGCAGCCGATCTTCAAATCATCTTCAGATAAGTTCCCCCCGCGGCTTTTCTCAACCCCACACAACTCAGAGTGTGAGCCAGAGCCCTCCACAGACACAGAGCCAGAATCTTCCGAGATTAAAGGAGCCAGCCGAGGAGAATGAGCCCATCTTCGCCCCGGAGCCCGAGCCCAAAGAAAAGTCTGACCAGGAGTGTGAGCCAGCCACATCGTCAGTGAGAATCAGAGTTTTAGTAGAGTACGAGGGCATGGAGGAAGGCCCCCACCCACATCCCCGCCACGGAGGGTGAGCTGCAGCTGGCCTCTGTAGATCTGCTCTCTCTTTTTGACCCTCTCTACTACTCTAATTCTTGCCTTTCGTCTTCGATGTCTCTGTCCAGCCCTAAGCCTTCTGAATATTTGTTGGTTTCACCGAGCCCTAAATCGTCTGTTTCTCTGCTGGTTCCCTCCATCCCTAAATCTTCTGTTTCTCCGCTTGTTCCATCCAGCCCTAAATCTTATTGAAACCTTAACTTATTTGTTTGATAAGGCATACAATCAATGTTAAAGCTTCTCTTATATTTTATTGCTATTTTACTGTTCTATTGTTTTAATTTCTTTAGTAATGTGTTTTTTTATTCTTTTTGTTGTAAAGCACATTGGGTTGGGATAATACAACTTGGGTTGTAATGTTGCTATATAAATAAAATTGCCATTGCCAGTTCACCTCAGGCCCTCCAGTCTTCAGCTCTGCCTCAGTGTGAGGTTTCTCTGTCTCTATTTCCACCCACTGTATCTCAAATTCCACCTCTGCCATGGCCTGTTATCCTACCTGCTCCGCCGGTATTCCTCGTCCCTCTGGCACCACCTTGGGCAAGCATCCATCTTACATCCACCTTCCATGCCAGCCAAGCACTCCTGTCTCCAAGTCCTGTCTCTGCTACCACCTGTCATCCCCTCAGCTCACCCTCAGCCTGCCATCACCTATGTGGGTTCGCATTGGGTCTTCCAGTCACCAGCTCCGCTTGATGACGGGATGAGGATCCCCTGTCTCTACCTCCAACCACTGGATCCCTGACTCCACCTCAGCCCAGCAACCCATCGACTCCACCGGCTCCGTCACAGGAGGTCGCTCCCCTGGCTTCTCCTCCCAGGACACCACCATGGCTCCTCCTTCCTGTGACTCCACCTCGGGCCTCCTTCCTGGCTGGGCTCTGGACCTCCACCTTTCCGTTCCTCCTACTCCCGCCTGTTCCCTGGCTCCTTTCTCCATCGTTGCCTTCCTGGCTGGGCTCTGGACCTCCACCTTTCGGTTCCTCCTACTCTCGCCTGTTCCCTGGCTCCTTCCTCCATCGTTGCCCCCCTGGTCCTGCTTGCTCCATTCTCCATCCCTCCATCTCCTGTCCTCTGTCCATGGTCGCCATGCTTTCGCTCACTACTGTCTTTTTTCATGGACTCTCCGGAACTCAAGGTCACACCTTCCAGGAGGGGGCATTCTATCATGGTTTCTGTTTTGTTGGTTTTTCATTCTAGCCCTGTGACCTAGTTTCCCCTTGTGTGTCTGATTAGTCATCATTTGCACCTGTTTAGTTAAATTATTTTGTTAGTTTCCGTATTTAAACGTTGTGTTCTTCCCCAGTGTTTGTCCGGTCTCTTTGCTGTTGTGGACTTATATTGACCTTCAGTGTGTTTTGGGAATTCATTAAAGACTCCTACTCTTTATCTTTGTCTTCAGCCCTTCATACATCCCACATTTCTGACAGACAGAATTTGACCACTAAATTTATAAAAATAATTGTAATTTTAAGAAGTGTTACAATTAAACGAGTAAGGTTAAAAGTAATCAATAAGTAGTCGGATTATATCAGGGGTTTTCAACCCTAGGGGGGCGCCAGCACCTGTCAAGGGGGGCACGAGCATTAGTTAATTTAGAGACATTCTCTTGAGAAATTATGAATATGAGTTAACAAATCTTTAGCCATCCACTAGGGGGCAATCTGACTCCCACTGCTAGTCGACAGTTAGAGCAGAGTTGGCTCGAGTATCAGTCACGCTCAGTGTTGCCAAGTCCGCGGTTTTCCCGTGGAATTGGGCTACTTTAACACTTGCCGCGTTTTGTAGTTTTGGGCTAGTTTTGAGTAGCAATTAGGAGGGTTTTGTTGTGAAAACCTGGCAACCCTGGTCAGTCTTATTGACTGTGTAATATGATTTACAATTAGCCGTGTCAGAAATCCAACCAAGGATTGGCATGTTGTTATCTCAGAAACAGGCTCAGCCATCACATTGAATCAGGTAAACTGGTTATATATTTATGTTTCAGTATAATTACGCACGCTATACCAGGGGTGGTTCTAAGCCCTTTTTAGGTGGGTTTCAGCCCCCATATCTGTCACCTTAGCCCCCCAAAACTATCTTAACGATCAGGCCAGTGCTGCTTCCTCGAGAAAGTTTTTAATTCTCACGTGTTTTAAGTCTTGTCAGTTTATTTAAATTAGACCAACTTGGGGGGGCGCATGTCCTAAAAGGTTGAAAACCCCTGGATTATATCATCTAAAGTGTGTAATGTATTGTTACTTAATACAATTTTTGCCATGCAATTTGGAATCAGTAACATGTTACAATTGGCAAGTAATCTACCCAGCACTGCGTCTGGATTACTATTGAAATTACTGGATTTTGACTATCATCATACAAATTCGTCATACAAAAGTAAAAGTGTGATCACACTTAGTCAGGTTTGAAGCCATATTGAATTTAACGAGGATGAAATGGCACATACTGTATAAAGGTCCTAGATCATACAACTCAAATTTTAAAACTATTTTATGGAGTTTTTGTGTACAGAAAGTTTTTTATTTATGTAAGGACATTTGCTCAGCTGACCGTTGTTAAACAACAGTACAATCCATTGATTGTATCCACAGTACTTCTATCCCTCACAGCCTCGTTTTCATTCCTGTCAAAAACTAAATATGGCGCTACCCTGACTAAGGTCTATAGACAATGGGTGCTTCTCAAACGGAAGGACACATCCTTGTAAGGCTGCATATTTAGGCTGCTACGTCATCAACCATATCAAAGGACATATCAGTTTGAAGGATCCTTAGTAGGTAGTCTTCATTTCGCATCCTTCATTTAGCCTGTTATGAAAGATGCATCAGATGTATCCTCACATCCTTCAATCACCCACAATACCTTGCACACATTCCAATTCACAAAAATTAATTAGCATGCCATGGAACTCGTAGTTTCACTGTTATGCAAAACAAAAAATAAACGATTTTTGAGGTGAAAGCATTATGCTTTTTCTTGTGATCTTTTTTTAAATGAATCACATAATGCTAAACAGTGTATAATGTAAACCACTGGGGGACCACTGATGCTTGTCATTACCTGTACTGCATTAATAGAAAGTTTTCAATATAAAGTAATCTTCAAATTATAATTTTAATAGTATTTTCGAATTTATGATGTGGCCATGAGCACTTTTTAGAGCATCTCATTTTAGCGTTTAATGCTGAGAAAGACTGTAGCCTTGAAGCCTCATAAGGACTGGACTAGGAAGGACCCATCCTCACTAGGATGCGATCTTCCATTTGAGAAATTTTGATGCATTCTGATGCATCACTTTATTTTTGATGAACTCCTAGTGCCTGTGCTACAGGACAAAATCAGTGCCGGTCCTCCCTATACGTAAAGTATGCAAGTTGCGTTGGGCCCAGGAAACACCCTTGCTCTCAAAGATGATTTAATGACTAGGGCTGTTTGATTAATAAAATGTTAGGTTAATTTTTGATTTGGGCTTCCAACGATTATGAAAACACTATGTCGCATGCCGTTTCTTTCCTTTAAAGCAGTGTGCTGTCGCTCTTCCTACATAACATCCAAATCAGTTAAGTTATTTAATGTTACTGTTATACAGTCTCCTGCCGGATGTGTTTAAAGGGGTCATGTTTTCTGTTTTCCTTTGAACTTTCTATTCATCAGAGAATCCAGAGGAAAAAAAACTGTACACAACTGTTTTCAACATTGATGATAAAAAGAAATGTTTCTTAAGCAGCAAATCAGCATATTAAAATAATTTCTGAAGGATCACGTGACGCTGAAGACTGGCGTAATGATGCTGAAAATTCTGCTTTGATCACATGAATAAATTACATTTTAACATATATTCACTTAGCAAACAGCTATTTTAAATTGTAAAAATATTACACAATTTTACTGTTTTTACTGAATTTTGGTCAAATAAATGCAGCCTTAGTTCACAGAAATGAACTTTTATTTTTAAACATTAAAAAGCCTTGCCAATCTAAAACTTTTGAACCTTAGTGAATATTATTTTATTTTTGAAAATGTATTTTTAAGTCTTGTTCCAGACCCATCTTAAACTAAAACTATTATCAAAATATGAATTATTAAATGTTGAAACTATGATACTTTAGTTTAACATTTCTACCGAAGATTAAAATGAGAAAATTGAAAGATTAAAAATTTCAATATTTATTGTGTACACAGAAGAAAACTAAAGAACAAAGTCAAATCAATATATTGCTATGCACCATTTCCAATCAAGCTGTTAGCCAAATGTAAAAAGTGTGAAAATATCATTTTAAAAGTGTGTTCAGGAAACATATGAGTCTATAAGTCATTTCATTTTATAGAGGGTCTGCGGGAAAGTTCCGAGAAAAATTGTGTAAAAAATAAAACAAAACAAACAAAGTTTAGCAACAACAGCAACAAAAAAGAATCTTCTTTATAAAGACTGATCAGAAATCAACATTTTATATTTCTCTTTAGGTTTATACATCATTACTTAAAAATATAGAAAACATAAACAGAGTCCGTAATAGAAACTGAATATTCACCAGGTAATATTTTATAGCCTATAATTTTTGTTTTTCAAAAGTGTCTTTATATTATTTGAAAATATATAGTTCCCTTTAATGCGTCTGGCCATCAAAAAGTTTGACAACACCTGCTTTAAAATACAATACTTGACAGTCTATTCGATTTGATGGAAATAACATTGTGGTGAAAACGTTAAGAAAAAAAAGGGCTGCCTGATGTGCATATATGTAGGGAAGTACCATCCAGTAGCCCCTCACTGCAGAACACAAGGTCCAGGGGGCATGGTTGGATCCACATCTAGGGGGTGGGAGATTGGTAGGTTTAGGGGTGGAGAAGGGTGGGTTTAGGGATCAGGGGGTGGAGATTGGTAGGTTTAGGGGTGGAGACGGGTGGGTTTAGGGATCAGGGGGTGGAGACGGGTGGGTTTAGGATCGGGGTGGAGACGGGTATATGTAAAGTAGGAGGAGTTGGATCTGGATCCACGCCCCCTGGATCTTGTGTTCTGCAGTGAGGACCATCTCGTACCATCGTGAATTAAAAATGTTCTGAAGGTGAATGAAATATGCTGGAGTGTAATTCAACGTTTGACCGCTAGATGACAGACCTTCCCTTTAGCAAACAAATGCTCTGTCAATGCTCTCTCTCTCCTCCAGCAGAGGGCGCTCGTTTAGAGACGTTCTTCTCTGTTCTTTATTTTTCAGCGAATGCAATTTGAACTACACAAGAAACATTTCCATAACATGTATGCGGGTTTGACTATTGAACGTGAGCAATATTAAGCTAAAACGTTCCCGTGCTTATATTAATTTTTTGATCATGTATTATTATTAAAGGAGGGGGGGGTTTAACCATGAGTTTAACTCGCGTCCAGCTCGCTTTAAGACCTCAGTGTCCCTTTAATCTGCGGATCAGCGGCTGACGTCAGCGGACCCGCGCTCCCATTGGCTGGCGGTGACGTCAGCCGCGTTTTCCCCTACTGAACCATGAGCTCATGCTTAGTTCATTATAGTACCTAAGTACACCTTCTGTTTTCCCGGCTGGCTGATATCTGCTGTCGCTTATCTCTCCGCTCGCCGGCCCAGAGGCGACACGGCGGAATGAGGAGGTTCTGGTGGTTTATTGGCATGTGACAGCGGTCCGGACTCATGAGTAGTGTACATGGAGAGCAGCTGAGACACTCGGGAACAGGGCAAACGGAGGTGAGCGCGAGCTGTGGAAGGGGCGGACGGATGTTTGAGAGCGTGCGTGTGGCTTTATTTGATGAGAGGCGAAGAGCGCCTGTAGTTTTGGGATGGCCGGACTGGCGCGTGTCTGTCGAGCACTAGTGTCTCGTCTGGATGAGGGCAGCAGTGAGCCTCAATGTGACGGGCTGTGCTGAGAAGTCTGCATGCATTGATTGTGTGCTCATGCTTCTGTGACTAATAAGACTGCATGTTTCTCTTCTGATATGAGTGAGGCTTGTCTACTGTACACTGCAGCATGATGTACACAGATGGAGTCTGGGAGCTTTGTTATCACTTATAGTACATTTGATTTACATGGAGTTCCAGTGCATATAATACTGTCTTATTTGTTTGTTTATTTACATGAAACATCAATAACAACAACACGTTTAATATGTATTAATAACCAACAATAAACAGTTATTCATTACTATTTATAGATAGTAACATTATATTTTAATGCGCGTGATATATTGCTTATTTTGATCATGAATTATATGTTGAGCAGTAATATGATGCTATTATTGTTATTAGTAATAATATAACCTTTGGTATTAACATGAATAATGAAATAACAACAGTAAACATACTTTTTTAATATTTTGCAGTTGTGTTAATAACAAGAAAATCATTGAATTATTAAAATAGATATTAACATTATAATATATACAATATAATGAATACACACCATATGATATTATCTGTTTTGATCATTCATTATTTACAATAAAAATAATATTTTGTTGTAATAATTGTTAAATTGTAGTTATATATTCTTTTTGATTGAAAATTGATATTAACATGAATTAATCATTTGATAAAACATTAAAATGCTTATATATATATATATGTGTGTGTGTGTATATATATATATATATATGTATTAATAATAAATACAATATTTGAATTATTATAATCAATATTAACATTATAGTATATAAAATATATTGTAGTGTAAAAAAATAATGTAATTTTTCTTGAGCATTACTATTAACATTAACAATCATATTTGTTATTGTTATCAGTTGTAATAAAGCAATATAATAAAATAATAATGAATATAAAATAATATATATTATTTTATATTTACATATTTATTTTCCCCATTGATTGCTATTAACAAGAAACAATAGTAAAATAACAACAATTATATATTTTTGCCTTTTTAAAAAAAAAACAAATTAATAACCAATAGATTCTAATTATTAATAATAGATATTACCATAATATATAATACATTACAATGTATAAATTCTCTAGTATATAAATTAGCATTATTATTTCATAAAGAGTATCGTAATGCATAGATGGAAAGAAAGATAGTTAGATAGATTCTTAATAAAATAATTCGAGGAAAATATAAACTATTCATTAAATGCTGTATCAGTCTCTACAGTGGCATGTTGCAGCATGACTCCTAAGACAGGTGTGGAGACGGATGTGGCGGTTCAGGGTAATAGTGTGTGTTACTCTGACCCTGTTCAGAGCGGTAATCTCAGGCTGTCAGCGTTCAGACCCCTGCAGAGCTGAGCCAGTGCTGAGAATTACACCGGATGGAGAACTAGGGGGTTTGCGAGAGGTTGCCTGATCTTACTGAGATCTTGAGTGCTTTCTTACAATGCTTATGATTTAAGTGAGCGCACATGGTTATAGTTTGTCTCGGAAGGAAAACGTAGAAAATATTGCTGCTATATACTGATGCACTGATTTGAAATATGATCTATTCTTGTGATTTACAATTAAACTAAATCTTCATGTGCCGTAATGAAAAAGACAGATCGGCCCATGTTTAACAAATCCTGTTCCTCGCAACAGATGATATCACTGCAACAATGATTAACAAATGCATGCAGGCTCAGACAGAACAATGCTCTGCATCAGCGTGCGTATGGCACAGAGTCCAAATAAGTGATGTCATCCATACAGTTAATGAATAACCCGGATTAAGATATTTGGCTTTCCTTTTTCCTCCATTCAGCGATGTTTGTTCGCAGCTGTTCAGGTGCAGTCTGTCATTAAAAAGCAATCGCTGTCACTTTAAATAGAGACGTGCTTCTCTTTGTTTGGCTGAAAAACATTGCTTTAGGATTTAAGGCCCATGCACAACATGAACGATAACTATAACAATATCTATATTAGCGTTGACGCCAATGGGCGTTAACGTTCGGTTTATTTGAAGTAGTTTTGTCGTCTGCTGCTTTAAATGTTCGCACTCTTTGAATTCCGCTGGATTCTGATTGGCTGACAGTGTTTTTATCATTTATCGGGGGGGAAAAAAAATCGCTCGGAAAGTGATTCCAACAAACAACAATATCGTTCTTCTGTGTCGTTAACGTTATAGTTGTGGTGCGAATCTCCTTATTGTCATTGATTTAGGGGGCGTTTACTCGACACCATTTTCAGCTAAAAGGTTAGGGTTAGGGTTAGGGTGCGCTGCACGCAAAAAGAGCGCAAGTTCTTTCCGTTCCTGCACTTAGGGTTAACCCTAACCCTAACCCTAAATGCAGGAACGGAAAGAACTTGCGCCCTTTTTGCGTGCAGCGCACACGAAGTGCAAGCGCGAGCACAGAGAACAGAGGTCACGGTACGGGTTCCCGGTTTGTGTCTGTTCTCGAACCGTTCCGTGTATTTCCACTGTAGAAAAGGTTGTTCGAAACTGACTTCTTTCATATTTGTCGACCAATATGCAGAAAACTAGGTCAGTATATCATCATAAACACAGCCGTTTTTGTCTTGCGTAAACATATGAGAAAGAAAACACACATGTACAGTATTTTTAGATCTGTGTGCATTCGGTGTTAAAGAGACAGCAGCCTAATAAACGCGCTGCATGTCATTAATGTTAATCAAAGAACAAAAGAGAATCATTCACTGGTCTTGACTGAATATATTTAATAACTTGAATTGATTAATCTATATTTTATTTATGAAAAGAAAACTAAGCAGTGTTTTTAAACTTTTAATTACAGTTTCTGTACCTGAAATTTTGTTCAGCTGTATTTATGATATTGCTAATTGATTTGTTTGTTCCTATCTTATTACTGACTGTTTACTTTTCTTTAACACTTTAATATTTTAATTTTATATTAATCTAGTTGTTTTTGCTGTGGTATTTTTTTTAAAGCACAGGCAAAATTCCTCTTGCAGTGTTCTGCAGGCTGCTGATTTTTGCTCGTGTTATTCAGCTGCAACAGAATGCTTTGTAAAAAGTCAGAATAAATGTTTGACAATTTTTTTTTATCTTATTGGAATCGAAACTAGGAATCGATAAGAATCGGAATCGGAATCGATAAAATTCAAACGATACCCAACCCTAGTTCTGGGTGTCCATATACATGACAATGGAGTTTTGGTGCAAACTTTTGAAAATGGAGTTAAAGTGCAAATTTTTGAAAATGATACCATTAGGGCTGCACAATTAATCAAATTTGTAATCGCAATTACAATTATGGATGCCACAATTACGTAATCGTTCAAAGCGGCAATTAATCGTTCAAAGTCCACTTATGTTATTCTGCACACTTAACATATGTTTTTTTTTTCTACATGTTAGCTTAAAGGTTTTTCCATTGTTTTAGTATAGCATTATAATACCATTCATATTTTAACTTTTTTATAATTTAAAGAAGAAACCAATCCGATGTATATTTGACATTTGAGGCTTAATACTATAGAAAAGCACTAAAGGTTTTTCAGTGAGTGTGTTTTCAGCTTGTTTATTTTCATATAAAAATACGGCATGCAGTTGCATCAAACAATGGTATAAACATCAATGTAAATTGTGATAATCGTAATTAATTACAATTTCAAGGGAATAATCGACAATTATGATTTTTTGTCATAATCGTGCAACCTCCATGAAATCATGCGTGTGCGTATTACGTGTTCAGTCTATAGGAATGCGTATGTGTGCAGGCGCGTAGTGTTTCTTTACAGTGATGTCGCCATCTACTGGCCTGGCATGAATAATACAAAGTTTTTTTTGTCGTTTTCACGGATCCGTGTGAACAACATTGTCTGTATGCAAAACTCTTCAAAAATGCAAAGGAAAAAAATTTCCATTTTTATTACAGTTGTGATGTGTAAACGTATCCTTTGAACATTTTAACGCTGTCGCCCCTGGTGTAAACGTGCCTTTACTTTGAAACAGGTTTTACTCCGAAATTGCTAATAAATTTCACAAATAATTACAAAGTAACAATTTTCAAGTAGAAAAACTGAAATAGTATTTTCTTGCAAAATATACTTCAGTAATCTTTTGTTTTATTTACAAGTTACAACCAGTGTTATTATAACATCAATGAGATAGTATTAGTTTTTATTTTTACATTTTGTTTTCATTTTAGAATGAGTTAATTTTAAGTGTTTATATTAGTTTTTTTTGTCTTTTTAGTAGTATATTTATATACATAGACAAGTTTTCATTCATTTAATTTTAGTTTTAAATGTATTCCGTTTTAGTTTTTCTGTTGTTTTATTACATAGTTAACCAGTTAAAATGAGAAATGTTGCCATAGCAACAAGCTGAAATAATTTTAATTTTAATTTTTTTTTTATTTCAGTTAATGTTTATTTTATTTCAAGTCATGAAAATGGGATTTAATGATCTCAGTTTCAGTTTTAGTTAGGCTTATATATAATAACCCTATTTACAACTTCGAAAAATCTTTTCTTTTTTTTCTTTTTTACAGTGTAAGCTAAAAAAACCTTTCTACTAGATTTTTTTGGTGTCATTTCCCGACATTCATCTCAGAAGTAGTATCAAATCCTTGTAAATCAATAGAACAGATGTTTGGAGTGTTTGGGATGTGAGATGACAGCCTCCGCATCCTCTCCTCTCGCCCGGTCAACTTTTTCTCCTTTTCCGTTTCTCCATTCAGTTGCCATGGCAACAGTGTAATCTCACTCTTGTCTCCACAACAGCAATTTGCACCACTGTTTATGCCGGTGTTTTCGAGGAAGTACAGTATCTATAATTGATGCATGAATGCAACCTCGATGCAACTGAAATAAAGCGTGCCACACCTTGTCATCTCAGTAAATACACGACAGGTGTGAATACTAAATAATAGTGCATAATAATCCTGGTCTCGAGAGAACACACACCTTCTCTTGATGTCAAACTGCAGTGCACAGCACCCCCACCCCCCCCTCTCCACCCCACAACTGGAGTTGTCAAGCAGAAGGAACGCCATTAGACACATGCAGCATCAGCCTTGTTATGCTCTGACGTGCCTCCGCTTCACCGCCGACTTCTCCATCTCATCCTGTGGCCCACGGGGGGGACTGTTGTCGTGTTATCGATCGGCCGATTGCAGGAGAGGTTACAGAGGGGTTTCTTTTCTCCAAGGTGTGGCTGAACATCCTTCCTGTGGAGCGATTAGAGAGAGTGAAGGATGGTAAGGAGGTTGGGGTCTCTGGTGGCTTGTTGGAATACTGCGCGTGTTTGCGTTCTGGTGAGATGCAGGTTATGGTTACTTATGGTGACCGGGAATGTGATCAAAACAAAGGTGTCCATGTTGGGATGCTGCTGGTCGCGTGAGGCTGATCCTCTGGCAGCGTCGCTCGTACTGCGCTGGGTTTGTTTATGTGGACGTGACGTGAAAACGAGCTGTTTCATTATGAAACTGATGGATGATTATTTGACTTGCAGTTGTTTGGAGAGAAACACTGGACATGTGAAGTGAAATGTGCTTGTGTGTGTTTGTTTATGTTCTCAAATGTGCTGCTGGAATGCTTGTTTTTCTTGTTTTATGTTCTATATAGTGAAAGTGCCTTATGTAGAATATGGGGTTATTTATATGTGTGTGCGCGTGTGTGTGCATGTGCGCGCGTGTGTGTGTTTCAGTCTCTCCCTGCTGATTTCTGCATGGCGCTGCAGATATCTCTGCGTCGCAGCATCACCCTCCCTCAATGCAGCAGCAGAGAGAATGAGCGATAGACGCAAAGAAAAAGTGTGAAAGTTTGAAGCAGCCAACAGTCAAGGTTATTATTGTCAGTGAAAACTATTACAAAGATGAAAATGAGCAGTACAGCAAATATTTTCAAATAAAAACAAACACGTTTGCAAGCAAGCAAATTTTTCTTTTTTTCTTTTTGTTAAGCAAAAATGAAAACTATAAATGTGCGATAAAATACAAATGAAAACTGGAATTAAATGTTATTTATTATTTTCTTCATTAGTTTTTGTTGTTGTTGTTTTTTATTATTATTGTGGAGTAAAAATAAAAATAATTTAAAATTATTTTTTTTGTAGTTTTTCCATAATTCTTTCATAGTGTTTTTTGTTGTTTAAAAAAAAAAAACACTTGCAATTTATCGAAAAACTAAAAAAAATGTGTGTTTGTTGTTATTTTATTTTTATTGAGTAAAACAAAACCAACACAATTGTTTTTTTCAAGTAAAATAAAAACAAAACATTTGGAATTTTGCAAAAACTAAAAAAGTGTGCTAAAATCATTAATTTTTAGTTTTTCGTCATAGTTTATTGTATTTTTATTGAGTAAAACAAAAACAGAACAACAGTTTTTTTTAAGTAAAATCAAAAACAGAAACATTTGCAATTGAATGAAAAACAAAATATAAATGTGCACTAAAATGCAATCGAAAACAGAATAAAAACGGATGGGTTTTTTTCATTGTATTGTTGTTAAATAGAATAAAAACAACAAACAAATAAAAAGTAAATTGAGTTTGAAAAATTGGGAACAAATCATCTTTTTTTCTTTTTCACTCAATATTGGATGGACTGATTCAGTTAATCTCCCAAGCCTATTGTATTGTGCATTCTGTCAAAAAGAAGCGACCGTCTCATCATCATCAACCAGCCACAGTTCACATTTCATTATTAAAGGGATAATTCACCTAAAAAAAAATTGATATTGTGTCATCATTTACCCTGGTGTCATTTCAAACCTACTTTCTTCTGTGGAACATAAAATACAATATTCTGAATAATGTTTCTCCTGAAGTCAATGGGCATCAAAACCATTTAGTTCCAAACATTCTTCAAAATATCTTCTTTTGTGTTTCACAGAAAAATAGGAAGTCAGGTTTGAAATGACATGAGGGTGAGTAAATGTTGACAGAACTTTCATTTTTGGGTGAACTATCCCTTTAAGTATTGTTTGAGGAAAATGGAACAATTGGTGGTGTTGAGTTACAAGAAATAAAACCTTAAACTAATACTGAACCAAAAATGAATTATTTTACGAAGATACAGATGGAATACAAACTATATTTGAACCATTAAAACTACTCAAAAGTAAACAATAATTGAAATTGAAATTGAAAATAAAAACTAGGCCTAAGTAAAATTAAAGCTGGTTAAATTTCCAAATCTTTGCTTACTGGCACATGGCAGTTAGAGAAGAGCTTATCTTGATCATCTGCTGAACCTTAAAGGGATAGTTCACCCAAAAAAGAAAATGTGATGTTTATCTGCTTACCCCCAGGGCATCCAAGATGTAGGTGACTTTGTTTCTTCAGTAGAACACATTTGATGATTTTTTACTTTAACCGTTGCAGTCTATCGGTCATATAATGCATGGCAATGGTAACAAAATCTACGAGAGTAAAAAAAACATGCACAGACAAGTCCAAATTAAACCCTGCGGCTCGTGACGACACATTGATGTCCTAAGACACGAAACGATCGGTTTGTGCCAGAAACCAAACAGTATTTATATCGTTTTTTACCTCTAATACACCACCATGTCCAACTGTCTTTGGTCGCATGCACAGCATCCGGTGCGTGAGATGTGTACGCGCTCTGGCGTTACGTTAATGGGTGTGTTGATATCCAGCCGAAGAGCAATCAACCATAACTTCAGGCGAGCAGGCTCAGAAGTTGGGAATACGTGGAAAGTCACCACTCCCGAATGAGTTCGCGCGAGAGAACGTAATCTTTTAGTTTTAAGTCGGTTTGAACAATCCGGAAAAGCGCAAGTAAGTACCATTTTGATTAGCCGTCGTACCTACAATGACTGTGCACTGTGTAACCAATGAGTGACGTATACGCACGAGAGATCACTTCCGGCGCTTGTGTAAACTATGCCAAAGCACATACACACCTCACGCTCCGGATGACGTGCGCGCGTCCAAAGACAGTTGGACATAGTGGTGTATTAGAGGTAAAAAATTATATAAATACTGTTCGGTTTCTGGCACAAACCGATCGTTTCGTGTCTTAGGACATCAATGTGTCATCACGAGCCGCAGGGTTTAATTTGGATTTGTCTGTGCATGTTTTTTTTAACTCTCATAGATTTTGTTACCATTGCCATGCATTATACAACTGATAGACTGCAACGGCTGGAGTTAAAAATCATCATATGTGTTCTACTGAAGAAACAAAGCCACCTACATCTTGGATGCCCTGGGGGTAAGCAGATAAACATCAAATTAAAATTTTTGGATGAACTATCCCTTTAACCAGTCTTGGTTGTCTTCATTCGGCGTGCATCTCTGCTTAGACGCCCACTAACACGTCTTGTTGCAGTCAGCGAGAAGACGTCTTTTTTGAGGAAACTCATTACATGAAGGCCTTCTAGCAAAGGCATCAATTCTAAACTAACAGACTTTGTCACAGAGTGACATGTTTGTCCAGTTGGAGGAGAAAGGTTACCTCTTTCCAATTTCACTTTTGGTGTGGTTACCCTTCCATTAGTAAGAGAGAGGAGGAGGGAGCCAGTCAACGCTGTGTTTTATCTAGTGTGGCGGAGAGTAGAATACGACTCACATGAGCAATTTCGTTTGAGAATATTTGATGTTATGTTGCACTTTGATGATCTGGGCTTCCATTACACCTGAGCAGTGCCACAGGCTGATTGTCTCCATGCCACGCCGCACTGATGCAGTAATTCATGCAAAAGGAGCCCCTACCAAGTATTGAGTACATGTACAGTAAATGAACATACTTTCCAGAAGGCCAACAATTCACTAAAAATGTTTTTTTTATTGGTCTTATGAAGTATTCTAATTTGTTGAGATAGTGAATTGGTGGGTTTTTGTTAAATGTGAGCCAAAATCATCACAATTAAAAGAACCAAAGACTTAAACTACTTCAGTCTGTGTGCACTGAATTTATTTAATACACGAGTTTCACAATTTGAGTTGAATTACTGAAGTAAATGAACTTTTCCACGACATTCTAATTTATTGAGATGCACCTGTATGATACTTGTATGTGTTTTCACTTTTTTACAATGACAACCATAGCTCTGTCTGAATAAAATCATAATGCCAAACCTGTTTGTCTATGGAATGCAAAAGAAGAATTTGGACCCCATGACTTTTTAATGAACAGCTGAAACATTCTTCAAAATATCTTCTTTTGTGTTCCACAGAAGAAAGTCATACAGAATGAAATGGGGTGGATAAATGACAGAATTTGAAGGTGTGTATCCTTTTAGAATGAAACTGTTTCATTATAGTAACTATGGTAAACATGGTAAAGCATTTTTTACCTGTATTTTATGTTTTTCTGCAAGAAGGTTATTAGTGAAGGCTTTCTCTTCATAAGATTTTATAAATATTTGAACCCTCTGCAGTGCAAACGAGTATTTCCCTCATCCTCGATTGGCTCTTGGTTTAGTCTTTTGCTCTGCATAATGTAATGGAGTGAGCGGTTTGGAGATTGAAGCATTCAGAAGGTCACTGCATACTCAAGCAGTTCCTGCTCTTTCAGGCCTGATCAAAACATCACCCCACTCATCCAGCCATAGACAATCGCTCTCCTTCCTTCACACATGCCTTCCTCCAACACAGACGCACGTACACTGAATATATAAAACTGTGTTCAGTCTGCCAAGTGGAATATTTAGGCTAAATGTGCTTCTGCAATAACAAGATTATTGAAAAGACTATATATGATCCTTGCAGGCGAGGCTATAAATGGCACATTTTTTCCAGTCATGTTACATAATCTGTGTTGGTTCAGTTTCCTAACGTCACATCCTCTCTGGCTGTAACAGGGTCAGTATGAAATGGATCGCCTATTTCCGATCAAGATTTGATGAGCTAGAATCAGTATTGCCATTCATAAAATACATAACCATTAAATAAATATGAGCCTAGACTGAAATATGTTGGTGTAGAAACTATTTTCACTCAGAAATTGCTAGTAAATTTGACAAACAATTAAGAAAAACTATATATATATATATATATATATATTAGGTTTATTATTATTAGTTATTAGTTTTGTTCGATGTCTGTCATTTCGAAGCCAATGTAATGTCATAAGTTTTTCTTTAGTATTACTGTCTTTGCCTGACTATCGATCCGACCCTGTAGACGCCATAATCCCACTCGCTCTCTCTCGCACGAGCTTTATATTTTTTATTTATTAATTTTTTTAATGGTGGGCGTTACGTAGGGCTGGGCGATATAGCTAAAAAATGTATCAACGATATAATGTTTCATATCGTTCGGTATCGATAATTATTGACATTTTGATAACCTTTTTTTTTAAAACAAAAAGCAATAGAATTTTTTTTTTAAATTTAACCACTATATTTATAATTAACACAATTTATTGAGACAAACAACAAATATTTGTAGTTTTAACAATCAAACACAATAAAAAATTAAACGAATATCTAATTTCTAATGTTTTATATGCAGATTAAATAGGTCTGTATTGTATAGGTCTGATTGTCTCCCGAGGGCGCAATGAGCAAAATAATGCAGCGCATTTAGCAAGTAACTCTATAAAAATGTGCATTACGTCTAAATTAACTCATAAAAATCAAATATAATTTTGTAAATTGCATAAACAATTAGACTGCATTTAAAAACATATGAGACGCTGTGAAAAGGAATAAACCTCCACAAATTTGCGACATGTTTTTTTAAAAGTTTAAACTGTTTTAACTTTGCATGGCTTTCTATACATCTCTTCTGTGAGACGCGAGTACAGCAGTCATATTTGTCTGTCTAAAAAATGTGCTGAATATGCATCTGTGTGAATGGCTTGGTTTCGGTTTTAACCTAATCAAGATCTTCTCCACATTGAGCTTCTATTTTTCTCTAATATGTTGAATGAATAATGCAGCAGCAGCGCATCTCGTGGACTAGACTAACAAAACATTAAAATGAAACCACGTCACTCACATCATCATCACCGCATCTCGTGCGCCACTGATGACGCTTCCTGACGCACTCCTAACATTCAAATGCAAATGTTTATTTTTAATTCGACTAATATTCATTCTTTATTCACAATCTCCTCATCACAGGCAGGCACAGCACTCAATTCAGCATGTGTTCCTGTTTGTGTGTGCTGTCTACATCACTCATAGCACGTGCCTATATCGAACATTTTTTATATCGATATCGAAGATGTACCGTCGATAAATATTGATACCGTTTTATCGCCCAGGCCTAGCGTTACGCAGTTGGCTAGAGAAGTACTGATTGGGGAGAACGGTGGTGCGCTCACTCAATTGGTTAGTACTGCCACTCAAGGCTGGCAGTCATGCATTTGCGTTTGCTCTGGAACAGGCATATCACGTCCACATCGCAGGCTTTGCGATTAGTAAATCGCAACGTCTCAAATCGCGATTTTGGTTCGATTTCGATTAATCGCACAGCCCTAATTGCTAGTTATCCTACTCTATTAATTATCATAGCAGATGTGTTTACAGTACATTTTAAGCTAGCATTTATGGTCTATATTTGCATTGGTCCATTTGTTTTGTTTTGTTTTTGGACCGGTAAGAATAGCTGTCATGGTCACTGGCGATATATGAGAGGAGGCACTTGATGAATTTATTGAAGATTTTCATGTGACAGCAGATGCTGCTCGGGCTGCAGCTGGCTTTCATACTCCCTGACGCAGGTGGTTCCTGTTTCATTAGTGTCTTTAAGGCGAGAAACATATGCAAATGCAGACATGAATGCATGGGCAGTGAATTGCAAGTGCACTACATAACGTGTGTTTTTGCATTACTTTGGCCGTAACAAACCTCAATACTCAAGGAAACGATAAAGTTAGCTTTAAATGTTTGTGCCATTAATCTAGATGTGTTATTATTATTCAGATTGCTAGCTATAAACAGGTCATTTAATTAAGTTAATTTGCTAAGCAGTCTTCTCCTCACACTGTTGCTCAGCAATGACAGTAGTTGGTCTAAAAGAGAAAAATGACTGCAGAAGATGTTTACATTACTTTACAATAATGCATGTCATCAACGCTAAGAATGCAGCGCATACTTTGTTATGAGCTGTAGGTCTGACAGATTTCATAATATAACAGAATCACCCGGTCAGTGACAAATATCAGTGTCCACGATAAAGGCAAGGAAAAATAGTTTAAAAGAGCAATTTTAAAGAAATGTAGAGAAGTTTGTTTCGTATTGTTCAAAAAAAAAACTTTGGTAGCACTTTCCAGTACGGATCAATTTGTTAACATTAGTTAACATGAGCTAAGAATGAAAAATACGGTAACACTTTACTTGAAGGGGTGTGCATAAGACTGACATGACACCTTCATAATCATGACATGACACATGTCATGAATATGAAGGAGGTTTTATGCATGTTTATGACAGCTGTCATTAAGTGTCATTTGCTCAGTTATGTCATTTTTAATGCAAATATGACATTATTTGACCTAACCCTAACCTAACCCTACCCCTACCCTTACCCCTAACCATAGCCCATAACAAAGACATCTCAAACAATGTCATCTTTGCATTAAAAATGACATAACTGAGCGAATGACACTTAATGACAGTTGTCATAAACATGCATAAAAAACCTTCATATTCATGATATGTGTCATGTCATAATTATGTAGGTGTCATGCCATGATTATGAAGGTGTCATGTCAGTCTTATGCACACCCCTTCAAGTAAAGTGTAACCAAAAATACTTCTTAAGCATTTATTAATCTTAGTTAATATAAATGTCAACATTTCCTAATACATAATTAAAATCAAAATTTGTATCTGTTCATATTATTTTATGGATCCGAGCTAAAATTAACTAACAATGTTGTATTTTTATTACCTAATGTTAAGAGAGCTCAATAAACCCTGTAACAAATGTATTGCCAGTTAGTTAATGTTAATTAGTGCATTAACAAATGTTAACTAATGGAACGTTATTGCAAACTGTTACCAAAACTTTATACCGTTTGCAAGAAAAGTTTCAATTTAATGACTGTAAAATGTCAGGTGGTGTAACCATCAAGTAAATTGTAACAACAAATTTTCATTATTAATTATTATTTTCAAAAAATGTCTTAAAATATTTTTCAAGATAAAAATTATTTAAAAATTACACATCATGCATTATTAATTGATAAATATCGTAAACATATTAATAAGTTTTTGAGGAGTCGCTCCACATGACATTTTATAACCAACTAACCTTGATTCATCATAAAAAGATGAAATTATCTGATATTTTAAGAGACTTCTTGACTTTGACACTGTGATATAATATCCTTTTTTTTTTTTTTTTTTAGTTGTACCACATGACTTTGATTGGGTGAACTAAAGATTTTCAAAAATGAATTAGTGAATTAATTTCATTAAAATATAGTTGCATAGTCAAAATAGTAATTTACCCAACAATGTGTGATATTGAGGTTTTGTAGCTAGAACCGACACTTTTTTCCATTATTATTATTTTTTAACACACTCTTCTGACAGGGAATTTTTGCACATAAGTCAAAAAACAACAAGAAGGAACAAACTTGTTTTTGTCCTGCACAGTTTTTCCTTACAAGAAACAAGAAACAATGAATAAGGAACTGCCTGATGAAAGATTAAATGAGATGAACGTTTTTGATTGTTGACGAAGTGCTGTCTAAAATAAAACAATAAAAATCTGTTGCCTTTGTTTTTCCCCAGACACCATGTGCACCTTGATGTCTCTTTGTGACCCGCGTCAGTGATTTTATCACTGATCCACTGTCTGCATTGGTTGTCGTTGTGTGCAACCCTCATCCAGAGAGGAGTTCTGGGCACCTCCATGGCAGGGGAGAAGGGCTGTCGCAGTGCCATGGATATCAAGCGGCTAGCGGGCCTTCTGCAGCGTGGAGCCGGGCGATTGCTGGTCATCGACAGCCGGACTTTCTCGGAGTACAATGCCTCGCATGTGCACGGCGCCGTCAACGTCTGCTGCTCCAAACTGGTCAAGAGGAGGCTTCAGCAGGACAAGGTGTCAGTTACCGAGCTCCTCCAACCCAACGGAAAGGTCAAGGTATCAAGTGTGTTTTTGAGAGAGTGTGTGGCTAATTTATATAATCGAGAACTATTGGAACTATTGGTGGCATCAAAAAGGAGGTTGATGTCTGTATGCGGACAGCTGTGAGCCTTTGAAGGGTTCAATTTACAATGCTGATAGTTTTGTGTGGACTTCACAACCGTGTCGCTACACAATATTGTAATGAACTAATGTTTACTTGTGAACACCCATTAAAGAGTCCCAGTTTTGGCACCAACGTGCAACATCTGCAGTCAAATTTATATGCACGTTTAGTATTTGACACTTCCTCATGTAAAATGAGTTTGTAATTAGGTGTAGTAGTCAGTTTGAAGTTGAAGAAAATGTTTGAGAGGGTTAGATTGGATCAAGGATCTTTGGCTAGCAGCTAGCATTTCTAAATTTGGAGGACCATTATAGGTTTATTGGTTATCAGAGTCTCTGAAATTGGAGACTTGAGTTTTCCATGACTTCTACATCGAATATGACATAATTTTTCCCACCCGACTGGCATGCCAAGTCTTTATATTTTTAGGTACTCTGTGAAACTGACAGAACTCCAACCACTCACAGATGTCACATAAAACTCCATGCCACAGCTGATGAGGTCAATGTCGAAAACCGATCCGCCTTTATTGCGCACCTCGCTTTCTGAAAAAATCACGCCACATGGGGAATGCAGTGCGATTTTCAGGCACACCACTAATGAAAACTGAAAGCCAACACTGCAAAGACACGGTCTCAGACACAATGCTCTGTTTTTGAGGGCATATATTCTTGTCTTTGTGATTCTTGGTTCATGAGATCAATTTTGACGAGTGAGCGACCTGCCATGCATGCGGTTCACCTTGTGGTTTTCCGGGTTTTTATTAATTAAATTTTTATTTTTTTAACTGCAGCTGTGAGTTGTCATTCCCTCCATTTTTGCAATAAAAATAGATGGCAATTTGTAAAATGTAAACTGTTGTTGGGTTTGCAGGAAATGACTTCTGAACCCATTTCTAACTGTTTATCAGATGCTAATGTTTGTCCTATCTGTTAATTTACACAATTCTCACATACAAACTTATTCAGCACCTCTTGATATTTCGGGTAGCCTACCTCTTTTAAAGCAGCATACAAAATTATCTTTTTTCATTAAATTTTATAAAAAAAACAAAAACAGTAATATCACTGTTACTGATCTTCTCAGCTCTGGGCCTTTGTGTGCTATTTGTTTCCAAAAAATGGGCACTTTGATCCCGATCTGCTGGCCAAAACCAGTTCCATCTGAACTTAACAGAGTGGCACTGTTTTCTTGGGTCACTCTTTCTCTGCATTTCCCATTTCTTTCCATAGCCCAGCCTAGAGGCTGTGTGGCTTTTATTATCTCCCTCACTAAAGAGGATAACGCTCGTGATTAATGCAAGTCCTGGATAAAGCTGGAGCTATCTGGGTGTAAGTGGGGGGAGGTGGGATGGGGTGAATTCTGGAAACTCTTTGTTATTGGATGAGCATGACATCATAAGCTTTAGTGTGGCCACTGGCAGAGCGCTTGCTGAGCACGTGCACATCGTCTACACGACTAGTGCAGGATCTAGACAAAACCCTACCCCCTTCATCTCCCCCACTGCTTTGGACAGCTGCCATTGCCAGAAGTTGCGGCATCAATGTGTGAGCTGAAAGTAACGACATCACCGAAACCAAAGGCCACCAGTGTGGTCCATTGTGAGTGCGAATAAAGAAAGGAAGTGAAAGAGGGTATTAATGGATGAGCAGCACACATCCACACTGAGATAATGCCGAGGTCCCCCGTGGCTCTGTGTTCGGCCCATTTCAGATTACATCAGTGGAAGGCACCATATGCACCGATTGCCTGACATGCATTGTAAATGGGTCAGTGTTAAGTGCAGTAGATAGAGTGCAGTGGTACAGGAGCAGGACTTCCTCTGTAGCCACGAACAGTCTTGGCTTATGGTAATCTGTGCTGCTGAATGTTCCATTGAGCTGGTACTGACAGATGGCTATGCAGTCGCCCAGAGCGAAGACAGCCGAATAGGCAGATCTTAAGGTTGTACGGATTGCACAAAGACAGGAAGCTTATTCTCAAGGCCTTTATCTTGTACTTTTTGTAGAACATCACCTTTTTTAAAATTTCACTCTGAAATGAATAGGGTTGTATATTTTCCAAAGAAAACGTCAATGGTGCTTGTCCGTGCAAAACTCGTCGGCATGATAATAGGGTGACGCAAGGCGTTGCTATGTGGTGCTAGTGTTGTCAGTGGGAGTTGCTAGCTTGTTGTGGGTAGTGACTAAATCAAATGAGCCTACTCTCAAGTCTATGATATTTTGATGCCATTTTTTTGCATGGGTTCCTTTTTAAATATAAGTCTTTGGGATATTTTTTGACTGTTGTCCCCTAAAATCTAGAGGTCTCTTCAGTTCCCAAACCTTAAGTATGAGCAATATGGTTTTGCTTAAAAAAAGTTTTAGTAGTTAAATTTGGGTCATTGAGCAATTGAAATCAGTATATGATGTTCAGAAACTGAAAGGTTTTTTTTTTTTCAAACATTTCAGTGCACCTGCAAACTTTAATTAAAATCAAACTCTTTCCAGTTTTATTTACAAATTGATCAATTCAGCATCATGGAAAAAGGAAGCAAAATTATAGGAATCCAAAAATGGGTATATATTGGATAATGTGATTGCTTCTGGTTTAAAAATGGTTTAAAGAAAAATAATTTTCAGTAATATTATTAATATAATTGCACTGACATTATTGAATAAGAACACAATTTGAACTAAATTGAGTTGGATAATGACACTAACTTTGGAACATGGATATTTATAATAATAACTATTAGGCTATACATTATACAGTACATTATGTATTTCTAATTTGAAAAAAAAGCTAAATATTATACATTATATTGTATATTTTATTATTGTCTAAATTAATCAATAAAATGATAGATATTATGCAGTATACAGTATAGTATGTATTTATTGTCTAAAATAATAAATACAATGAGATATTATGCAGTATACAGTATAGTATGTATTTATTGTCTAAAATAATAAATACAATGAGATATTATGCAGTATACAGTATAGTATGTATTTATTGTCTAAAATAATAAATATACATTACACAGGCCATTATATATTTATTGTCTGAAATAATTATTAAATAATAGATATAATTATACAGTACATTATATGCTTATTACCTAAAATAATTCATAAATAAAATAATATATAAAGATATTATACTGTATACAGTACTTTGTTTATTGCCTAAGATGATTAATAAAATAATACATATTAGTCGTTTCCTGTCCTGTAATTTTCTACATAGGTTTTTATGTGAAAAATGACTCCTATGTTGTTGACTATGTCCTGATGCGCCTACTGAACGTGTGAAGGGACAGAGGACATACTTGTCAACAAGTTAAATTCTAACAAATGAGGCA
Organism: Sinocyclocheilus grahami; assembly: GCF_001515645.1. NCBI lineage: Eukaryota > Metazoa > Chordata > Actinopteri > Cypriniformes > Cyprinidae > Sinocyclocheilus > Sinocyclocheilus grahami. The sequence goes on along the minus strand of NW_015505662.1, from coordinate 245,789 downwards.
GGCGAGAAGTGAATGGCACTGGTCAGACGTTCTCAGGATACATGTGTCCACACAGGCCCCCGACAGGAGGTGACACAAATAGAAATCGAACGTGCCATTTCTTAAATCCTGAAGTTACAGCATGTAAATGATCTGGATGTGTTCCAGATCTCTGCAGTGACCTTGGGACCATCCTGTGGTTCTTGGAAAATGTAGCTATTTGACACGGTCGTCTTTGTGGCACCTAACTATTACTGATCCTCTCCATGGCTTGGTTTAGTATTAAGTGGGTACCTAATTACAACCCCATAGCATTTGCTGACAGGATTTTCGAAGTGTCTCTGGCTATGTTCGAAATAGCATATTACCATACTATTTTTATTATTTCTTGAGTGTGCAATATGTACTGTATACTATTCACATTGTGTACATTTCTGTAAGCATTAAATACCAGAATGAAAACAACAATAGTACAGTTGTAATTTAATGCAACTCTATTTATTATAGTTCCAATAGTTGCACTCTTGCAATTTTATCTGAGTGAAAAGTTGTGTAAAAATATTTAATATATTGTATATTTATTTTATATATTACACACTACATTATATAATTTAATGGATAAATAATGATGAATAAATGATACATAATATATAATATACTGTAAATTAGCCTGTATATTTATTGTCTAAAATCATAAATATTATGCATTATACAGGCCATTAAATATTTGCTTTCTTAAAATCAATATACATTATGGTGTACATTGTTTATTGTCTTGTACAATAAATTGTTTGTTGTCATGCATTATATAGTAAATTACATATTTATTGTCTAAAATAATTAATAAATACAATTATAGATATTGTACATCATAAAGTGCATTGTGTTTGTCTAAAATAATTAATAAAAAAAGTATTATACTATATACAGTACAGTACGTTTTTCTGAAATAATAAATTAATAGATATGACATATTATACAGTATATATTGTCTAAAACAATTAAGTACTTAATACTGTACATTATACAGGTCATAATATGATTATCTGAAATAATTAAATAAAATAATAGATATTATACACTATACAGTACATCGTTTATTGTTTAAAATGATTAATAAATAAAATACTATATATTATACAGCACATTATATATGTTTTGTCTAAAATAATAAAATGATAAATATTATGAATGAATAAATGAATGAATTAGGGTTGCAAAGGGGTGGAAAATTTCCGGAAACTTTCCATGGGAACGTCGTCTGGGGAATTTTGGAAATATTCCAAGTTTAAAACTTACCAGGAATTTATGGGAATTTACGGAGATTTTGGGGAATTTATGGGAATTCATTGGAAATTTGGGGAAATTTATAAAACTGTTATATACAAATAAAAATATAAACATTTTGTTTGACCATAGGCTCCAATACAATACTATCTAAATCTAATACTAATACAAATTTATTTTATAGGGGGGGGGGGGAAATCCGGGATGCTTTTTTCAGGTTTTTTTGTTGAATGAAAACTAGGGCTGAACGATTAATTGGATGCCATTATCATGCGCATCTCGTCAGTAAAGCCGGTTCTGTGATTAGTAGTAAATTTCCATCACGTGCTTTCAGATGGAGCGGCATTTAATACACAATCGCCTTCGATTATGAATGCGATATTGCGTAGCTTGTCAGTGATCTATGGCTCCAAAAGCGGAGTCCAGCCCGGGGTCGTCACATGTGGTTGCCGCAAGCCCGCCGGACGCTCCTTTGTCGAATCCGCCGGCCACGCCGTTCTCAAGCCCGCCCGCCTCTGCTCACTCAAGCTGGCCTCCGCATACTCTAGGCCTCCAGGTGCCGCTCACTCAAGGCCGGGGTGTGTGACGCTGTTTTGTTGTGAAAGCGAAACTACTTTGTTTGGCCTTCCAAAAGAGGACACGACTAGAAATCAGTGGTTAAGTTGTATTTACAACACTGTTCCAGAATAGTTCAACCCAAATATTCAGATGTGTGCAGCACATTTTATGGAGGACTGTTTCCTGATCCTGGTAGACTACAATGCTGGCTGCTCTAACTCACAGACTGTAAGTAAGTTTTTTTTATATTTAAAGAATTTGCCACTGACGGTTCAAACAGGAGTTTTGGGCAGTGTAGAGTAGGGCTTGTTGTTTGTCATTTCTCCGATCACAAATGCAGACTTGGTTTTATGTTTACACGGCGCGATGCAACGCAACGTGTAAAAAGACAGAATAAGTCATTATAATCCGTAATTATGTTCCCACTGGATGCAACAAATGCCTCGTTTATAATGGGTTTTAATGCCCTGTCGCTCCGGCCGGACAGGGCATCACAGTATGGTAGGGCGTAACATTTCCATCACACGCTTGAGGTATTCGGCCAATCACAGTGCACTGGTTAGCTGGCCAATCAGAGCACACCTCGATTTTCAGACCGACGAGATTCGTAAAAATCGATGCGTTTCAGAAAGGCGGGGCATAGAGGAGAAACAATAATGTACAGTATGTGGAAAATAATGCGTTTTTTTTTTACCTTAAACCGCATAAACACATTTCACAAGTTTTAAACAATTTTTTGCAATATTCATGTAATTTACATGAATACTTACCAAGATGGACATTTTGATGTTGTGTGTGCAGGATTTAAGAAATTATCTGTTCATGTTATGGAGGTAAGCACAGTGCATTTAGGGGGTGTGGCCTCAATAGCCCTGCAGTAAGCAGTGTGCTGTATGATTGAGCAGTGTGTAGGGTAGAAATTAAACTGAAATTGCATTAAATCAGGTTATTTTAACCATGCTGCAAGATTTTTTTCTCAACTACATTTAAGTCCCCAGTTCCTGCAATTTTGCAAATTTCCAGTTTATTCCCATTAATTCCCGTTAATGCCCATATTTATATAGCACTTTATTGTGTATTGTTGTACACCCAAAGCGCTTTACAATCATTGGCTGTCTCTCCTCAACCACCACCAGTGTGCAGCATCCACATTATACAGGCCATTACATATTTTAAATGTTCAGCACGCTGCATTGAATATTCCACAATGCAATGCACTTGAATTGGCCTTCTATTTACAGTGTGAAATATGAGCTGTAAAATCTTTTTCTTGGCTATGTCGGCCTGTGAGATATTCTTACACAAAATTAGATTTAAAAAAGAGG
>NW_015505662.1:225963-242365 GCF_001515645.1 Sinocyclocheilus grahami | reverse complement strand
AAAAAAAAAAAAAAAAAAGGGGGGGGGGGGGGGGGGGAGAGAAGCATTGTAGTAATAATATGCCTGTAATTTTGATGTTGACTAAGGCTTATTAGTAAAAACCAGTTGACAACGCAGTCGTGGGTGTGAATGTGGCAGCATTCGTGTTTGCCCTGTAGGTGACCCAGGCTTCAGCATGCCTTCATGAGAGCCCATAATCCTCAGGTGATGATGTCACCGTCTAGATTTAGCCTTCATCCAATTAAGGCGGAACACCTTGTACAGAAGGGGAGGAGCCTGCGGGAGACGGCCAGGGCGATGAGCAGGGAGGCCTAGTTTCTCACTATCCTGTCAATCAATAGCCTCAGTTTAATACCTTATCTAACAGCTAAGCTTCACTTGCATAATCGCACGATAGGTGTAAACGTTCTCCAGGTGCTTTAAAACCAGGACTGAGGTGCTATTATTTAACTTTCGCAGTCAGTGGAGCTGGCCTGGCAGGGAAACATGGTAATCTTCCACCGCAGCCGACCTTTAGCAGGTGACATCACCTTTCAGGCGCCCTGCCAAGCTGAGGGTGTCGTACTGTTACACACACAGACCTTTGGTTTCTCACACGTACACCTTCTCACTTTCTTACTTGCGTTTAGATACACCCTGTGTTTGCAAGGCTGTGTAGTGCTGTTTCTAAATTAAATTATCAATATAATGTGTTGTGAAGTCCAAAGCTCAGCTTTACTTGAATGAAAGGGGATATGACATTGTCATACTGTAGATAGAACTGACTGAAATCCATTGATGTGGATTTGAAATCAGGTCAGTGCTGTTTAGAATAAAGGCCAGGTTAGGTAAGATTTGACCTTTTTTATTTAAAGGTGGTGTTTTCTTACTATGTAATGGACAACTGGTGTTTTTTAGTGGCTAAAGGTCCCTTCGCACCAAGGATGATAACTATAATGACAACTTTGACTATAAAGGGTTAATAATCATTGTAATTTTGTGAGAATAAGTCCACACCACAACTATACTGATAACGTCACAGAGGAACCATGTCATTGGAATCACTTTCAGAATGATTTATTTTTTCCAGCTGATGAATGATAAAACCATTGAGAACCAATCAGAATCCAACTGATTTTAAAGAGGTCAAGCATTTAAAGTTAGCAGCTCATCAGAAATTGAGTGACGTCATCATATTCACCCAAAAATGAAAATTCTGCCATTTTTTTTTAGCTCTGAATCAACTGAATCATTAAAAAAAAAAACTTATTCAAATTGATCAGATTCTGTGTAACTGATTAATTTTAAAAATCTGGCTCAAAAGAATGATTCATTCACAAATCAGACATTGTTATTAGTGATGCACAAATTTTGGCAACCAAAAATGTAATAAACAAGTCTGAATGTATGTGTGTGTGTGTGTGTGTGACCCTGGAGCACAAAACCAGTCTTAAGTCGCTGGGGTATATTTGTAGCAATAGCCAACAATACATTGTATGGGTCAAAATTATTGATTTTTCTTTTATGCCAAAAATTATTAGGATATTAAGTAAAGATCATGTTACATGAAGATATTTTGTAAATTTTCTACCGTAAATATATAACAAAATTATTATCATTAGTAATATGCATTGCTAAGGACTTAATTTGGACAACTTTAAAGGCGATTTTCTCAATATTTAGATTTTTTTTACACCCTCCGATTCCAGATTTTCAAATAGTTGTGTCTCAGCCAAATATTGTCATTTCCTAACAAACCATACATCAATGGAAAGCTTATTTATTCAGCTTTCATATTATCAGTAATCTCAATTAAAACAAATTGACCCTTATGACTGGTTTTGTGGTCCAGGCTCACATATATATATATACACTGATCAGGCATAAGATTATGACCACTGACAGGTGAAGTGAATAACACTGATTATCTCTTCATCACGGCACCTGTTAGTGGGTGTGATATATGAACATTTTGTCCTCAAAGCAGGAAAAATGGGCAAACGTAAGGATTTGAGCGAGTTTGACAAGGGCTAAATTGTGATGGCTAGACGACTGGGTCCATATAACCAACTCAGTTGTTGCTACACTCCCATACATTCCTGTTAATCGCCAATATTGTGTGACTGTCCTCTTCTCATCCCTTTTTTTTATCCCTCCATCTTTCCTCATCTTCGTCCTCTGTCACTGGCCTGGTTTCTCCTCCCCTCCTCTCCTCTCTGTCTGTTTTCTCCAGTAGTGCTCCAGTATTGTAGTGAGTCATTCTGCAGCGGCTCTGGCTGATGGTCATGTGATTAAAAACTGCCTGACAACATTGAGACAGTGGGGCTCGCGTGCAGCACACACACAGACACACACCGCTTCACGCTCCCGCTGCATGGCAAACGCATATACACACACACACTCAGATTCAGGTCTTATGCACTGGTGCGCGCGCTAAAGCCTCACAGTCTCCACTTTATGTGCAAAAGACATGTTTTTCTGCAAAAGGTTAGCATTTGGAGAAGATTCCACACCTTTGCTCTCGATTCTCGCATGTTTGTCTGTTTCACACTCTAATGCATGACGTTATTAAAAATCTAATGCATATTAAAAAACGTATGCGTTTTTTAAAATGCATTATAATAATCTGTGTAAGAGAACAGCAATTGATTGATATACCAGACAGATTGATTAATCGGTCGATAATCACACACGCATGGCCAAAATGTTGTCTCCCCCTTGTGTCAGTTCCTCAATCCATCTATCTTGTTTTTGAGTATAATATTTTCATAATATATTATTTTTATAAGCATATTAATGTTCAATTCATATTTATTATATTATTAAACTATACAATATATTGTCAATTCCACAGTCCATCAACCTTACCAATATAATATGCAAATATGTATTATTCAAATATTATTAATTATTAATGTGTGTGTGTACACACAAGTATTAGTTATATAGCAATAATTATTTAATATATTATAAAATATATTATGTAAACAAACCGATGCATTCCATATATAATATTCAGGGCTCGCAAAATCGCTAGCCCGAAGTCCCGCGGCTATTGTGTTTTCCAGTTGGGCTACCAAAATGTATCACCACTCTTGAGTGAGTTGTATCAAACTTTAGGCCATAAAAAGTTTTAAATACGTTAAATGGTATAAGAAATGTCTTAATTATAATTTCAAGAGGTCTTACAGTTGGGGACGGAAAGACAAGAGTCGCCATATGGCTGGATTAAACTTCAAAAGGCAATGATGTAATTGAATAAATATGAGCGCTGCATGTTTCAAGTCAAAATGCGGCGAGGATGTCTTTATTTGAATGTATCTGAAGGCAACCGACTGTCCTCAGAAACATGTCGTTGGCATTTTAATTTCATTTGACCTATAATTCCTGATAAAGCAGCGTTTATGAGCGCGGAGCTGCTTTGTGTACAGCCGTTACCCGGTAAACCGCAATATTTCAGCGCTCCTAAAGCACCACCTCGTGGCAGAGAATGAATTTGCATTTCCAATAAGCCTTTCTTGCTGTTTATGATCAGATCAATGCAAATATCAACTCATGATTTTACACAGCAAACACAGAGTTGTAAATGAGAAAGAAGTTGATGTGCCCTCTAAAAATCTAAACAATTAAGACCGTAATATTTATACGTTTTAAATTCAAATTAAATTAAATTTATGCATTTAGCAGACGCGTTTATCCAAAGTGACTTACAGTGCAATCAGGCTATACATTTTTTTATCAGTATGTGTGTTCCCTGGGAATTGAGCCCATGACCTTTGCGCTGCTAACGCAATGCTCTACCACTGAGCCACAGGAACATTAACAAATATAATATAACATAACATAACAATTTATATGCTTGATTTATCCCTTTTCATAAAAATGGTCTGAAGGCTGAAAGGCTGTATAGGATTTTTGTTTTTGTGAAAACCTGTATCTGAATTGTAAATCATGTAATTTTTTGGCTCAATACTGTATGTTACCACAGACATACAACCCCACTCACACTTTGTTCATTTTACTTCTGCAGCTCTTAAAATGGGTCATACATTGCCTTACATTTAGGGTATTACATTAGAGTAAGGTATTTTTTTTAATTGGGCTAGTTAAATTAATTTTCGGGCTACCAAAACTTGAAGAGTACCTGCCCGAAGGGCTACCATATATATATATATATATATATATATATATATATATATATATATATAACTAATATGTTTATTACTAAATATTATTTTTGCTCATTTTTGGTACGACATGTTTGCTACAGTATATGTCATCATAGCAGCTTTGCTGTATTGTGAGGATAGTCAGAAGTCTGTTTGCACTCAGCGTACTGTTTCCTCTGCTGTGACGTGTACCTGTGACATCTGACTGATGTGTACCTGTGTGTGTCTGTGCTCTGAAGGTGGACCTGGGCCGCAGGCAGGAGGTGGTGGTGTACGATCAGAGCACGAAAGACGCCGGTCAGCTTTCCAAAGACAGCTTCGTCAACATCCTCCTGAGCAAGCTGGACGGCAGCTTCCACCGGGTGTCTCTGCTGACAGGTACAGACAGACTCACGCTAGAAAACTCCACAGACTTGAGCTCTGATCTGCTGGAGAGAGACGGGAGCGTGTTGGTCCTGGTTTACACCAGCAGAGGGCGATTCTTACATCACCCAGTCTCAAACACTCTCCTGCTCTTTCTGTCGTTCCCTCACATTTACTTTACATGTTTCTGTCTGTCTCTTTAATTTCCCTCATGGCTCTGTCTTGTCTGACTGTTTTCTTTTCCGTGTAAATGAATCAGAGGCCTTGATGATTTATGTTGTTCGCTGACAGACATTTGAGGAATGCACACACTCAACTGCTCCACTACTTGTTTTGCACCATGTAGTTGTCTAGTTAAACCACTCTTCAAGGTTTGCAAATTGATTTTTCTTTGCACCGTTCCTTGCCGTAGACACCAACGAAATACAGCGAAACTCACCTGAATCTCTCCATTACCACTGTTGTGAACTTTCTTGTGCTTTTATTTCATGCTTTACTACATTTTATTTATTATTAATATTGGTTACTGAATTAGTAGTAATTATTATTGATAATATTAATAAAGAATAAGTTTTTTATTAGGTTAATAAAGCTAGCTATTTTGAAACAATTATTTGTGATGTAACATTAAATAATAATAATAATATAACATTTTATGTACATGTTTTAATTATTTTTAATATATAGTTTAATTTGTAATTATTTTCAATAACTTTTTAAATGTGACTTGTGTCCTTTTTAAATGCTTTTATTAATGCATATTGATAATTGAATTAGTAGAAAATGTTCTTAAAAAATGTGTTTTAATAGTTTTTTAAACCATTTGATGTAACGTTAATAATAATAATTAATAATAATAATAGACAGCAGAATTTAATGTACATGTCTTAATTGTTATTTATAATATGTATGTATATTGCGTTTGAGTATTATATAAAAAAAAGTATTATGTAAAATAATATTTAGTCAAAATACTTAACCGTGGATACTGCAGTAATTATAGTAAATATTTTATAAATATTGTCTAATATATATTATTCATTATGTATTAACAATAATGTATATTTTAAACTATTTATTGTGTATTTAACACAGACACACACATTATATAGTATTGTTAAAATATTATAATATAAAATTATAAGATGTAAGGTATTATTGTATATCTTAAACAATATATTGTAGTAATATATATTGTTTATATTTAGATTTAGATACTTTAAAGGTATTTAGATATATGATGCTGCTAAAAAGAACATTATTTGGTGTAATGAAATGTGTTTATGCGTTTTAAAGTAAAAAAAAAAAAACATTATTTTCCACATACTGTACATTATTGTTTCTCCTCAATGCCCCGCCTTTCTGAAACGTGTCGGAAGCGCCAGACTGTCCTTGCAAAGTTGGAATTGCCCCACTTTGTAGAAACAGCTCTCTCGGGTTCAGGAAACAGTCCTCCATAAAATGCGCTGGACACATCTGAATATTTGGGTTGAAGTGTTCTGGAACAGTGTTGTAAATACAACTTAACCACTGATTTCTAGTTGTGTCCTCTTTTGGAAGGCCAATCAAAGTAGTTTTGCTTTCACAACGAAACACACAGCGTCTACAGCGGCAACAACAATACTACAGCAACAATAAAGTTACGCCTTCTTTCTTTGCGTGAACATTTGGGCGACGTTATGCAAATCTCCCCACACAGTGAGGTAGACATGTGGAGCATGTTTAAACGAGGCGTTTTAGGTAGGCGTGGACGAGTCTTAACTTTTATAAAGAATATCTTTTTGGGTTTGAGACTTTAGTCTTTGCAGCTTTAGGGATCTTATCTATTCACGAACAGCTTGTAACTCTCCAAAGAGAAAGGAAAACTTGAAATTGCATCATATGACCCCTTTAAATATTATAAATATATAAATAAACATTATAGATAGTAAAAATTACTCAAAACGCCCATCCTTATCTGCACGACTTCTGAGGAAAAACATTAAAGATGTAATGCTAACCGTTTGTGCAGCTGCTATGCACTGGTCCGACAGGAATCTCCTGCTGTCAATCAAATGATGTCATGATGCACAAAGGAGTTGCTGGTTGCCAAAGGCATGTGCTTTAACCGGCATCTAGAGATCAAACCCAAGAAAACACAAGACATTGTTTGCATCCCATAGCCAACTTTTTTGTCACTCCCTATAATAATTACTTTTGGTTAATAGCGACTGTCACAGCGAAGTTCTGTAGAAATCCTCACAGGAGGCAGTTTTCTGTGTGAAGCTTATCTTTTTTCCCCCTCTCACTTCTTACTAAGCTGCTTGATCCAAATATGTCAGCAGTTAAAAGAAGCTCAAATTTATTTCAGTCAGGATTTGGGGAAATTTCACCACTTCTGCAAATCTTTGATTATGTGGCTGCTTGCGCTGAAGCGTCTGTCACTTTTAAAGCTTAAGACCTCCTTGTATCACATTTAGTGATTTTTGGTAAGCTTAAATTAGAAATGTGTCACACGTAACATGGAAAGTTTACACGGCCATCAAGCTGAGACAGCACCTTTGATTTAGAAAAGATGCAAAAATCTAAAAATAGACTACTGACTATCAATATAAGACACTTTATAAAGTATGGAATGTAATTATTAGTGGCGTTTGCTAAGGTAAGCTTTACTATTGCTCAACCACTCCAAATATTGCATAGATACCGCTGTTAGGTCCATGAAATATTAACTGTTTTTCAATATTCATGCTTATATTATCATCCTCAGACTCTGAAAATAGTTATTTGTGTAAATGAGGCCAGGAAAGAAGACGTCATGATTTTATTAAGACCATATTAAGACAATATGGATGACAAATGGCTCTTGGCGGCCTTTGATAAACATTAAAGGACAGCTCTAGAGGAGATGATGTAATATTTCTGGATGTATTCAATCCAGTACTTGCAGGGATAAAAGCCTTTGCATGTCTCCTGTTGTTCTCAAATATAACTATGGTAATTTTGCCACAAATTATCTCTTTTAACTATTTTAGTATCTTCATTGCATGAACCTTACATGTATTTATTTCATGTTAGCATAGGCATTTATAAAATATAGTTTATATATCATGTCAAGTCACCTTTATTTATATAATGCAGATAATACATAAATACAGATTGTCAAAGTAACTTTACAATGTTAAACAGGAAAATAGTGTATCGATAATGCAAGAGGACAATAGTAAGTAGTCTATTTTTCAATTAAAGTCAGTTCAGCTGGAGTGTGCAACCACCCAATAAAGCATTACAATAATCTAACCTTGAGGTCATGAACGCATTAATTAACGTTTCTGCGTTTGACATTGAGAGCATAGGTCGTAATTTAGATATATTTTTAAGATGGAAAAATGTGGTTTTACAAATACTAGAAACATGTTTTTCAAAGGAAAGATTGCTATCAAACAGCACACCTAGGTTCCTAACTGATGACAAATAATTGACAGCACAGCCAACAAGTGTTAGACAGTTCTAGGTTATTGCATGCTGAGGTTTTTGGTCCAATAATTTAAACATCTTTTTTTTTCCAGAATTTAGCAGTAGGAAATTACTAGTCATCCAGTTTTTTTATATCAACTATGCATTCTACGAATTAGAAGTTAGTTTTACGAATTGGTATGTTTTGCTGGTCCGTGAAGAAATATAGAGCTGAGGATCATCAGCATAACAGTGAAAGCTAACACCATGTTTCCTGATGATATCTCCCAAGGGTTCATGTAAAGCCTGAAAAGCAGCGGTCCTCATACTGAGCCTTGTGGGACTCCATACTGCACAGCATAATTTATATAGAAAAATGTTCAATTAACTCTTTCCCCACCATTGACAGAATTTTTCCCACTTTCCGTGTTTTCACTGTTATACGGTAGGAGGTGCTATTACACATTTTATGAAAGAGTACCAAATCTTTGGATCAAAACACAGCGAAGAAGAATCAGAAACAAGCAAACGCGTATATAAGCAGATGTAAAATAAAGCAATCATCAAACATTAAACGGCATATAAATCAAAACTACCTAATGTTACAGAATTAAATGATGACTCAGGAAGTAGTTTAGGACTGTGCAAGCTTTGGGGGTTTTGATGGAAGCAATCTACTCCATCTATGTTTTAATCATCGATCTGAATCCCATCCAGATGTAGTCTTTGACAAAAAAAATAAATAAAAAATTCTCAGCTTTTTGTTCAAATGTTTCTCATGTTGCTTTTCTTATGAAATGTATGATATGATTAATAAAATAATATATGAAGGGAGAATAAAATTCTGGGGGCCATGACAATTTTGTAAAAATGATCGAATATGCTGGAGGTGGCTGGCAACTTTAAAAAAAAATACTGGTGGGGAAAGAGTTCTGTTAAAATGCATTTTCACCATATTAGTGTGATATTTTTGTGCTGTTAGCTTAGCAACATGCTAATGTCAAATTCTACTGGAATCAACTGTGAGCATAAATTAAGTTTCTTGTGAGCTTTAAAAAGTTGTTGGAGTGTATCCAGTCAGCAGAGAATTATGATTAATGTCGATCTAGGGTGAGATAAAAGTTGCATGAATTTTGATATGACTGTTCAGAATGATTTTGCAAAACATTGCAAAACATTTGACCTGTATCTTACATTTACATTCATTTGGCAGATGCTTTTATCCAAAGCGACTTACAGTTGAGGAAAACAACAAGCGATTCATCATAAGATGGTAGTAAACATGTGAAGTGCCCGTTATACAAATTTTCAGTCATCATTCAAAAACAATAAAAGCTAGGACAGGAAGATATTAAGGGAAAATAAGAGCATAGATAAAGTGAAAGAAATATAATTTTTTTATTATTATTATTATTTAGAATTTTATCAGATTTAGGACCAATTGGATTTGGGCCACATTTTCTTGCAGCCTGACTGTGTTCAACCAAATGCACAGTTTTTCACATTATACTCCATTTGATAGTGTGCACGAACACAGGCACTCGACACATGCATGTGCATTAGAAAGTTTCATCCTTGCCCAGTGTTTGCGCTATTTCTCTCCAGAATTTATTTGTGAAAAAAGGCCTTTTACGCTTCTTTTTTTAACAAATGGAGGAGCAAGTGTCGCCAATAAATACATTGCACAAAAAATTCACATACAGTATGTGCATACTATGCTGATCACACACACTGTACACAAACCTTGGTGAATGCATAAAAAACAAAGTGTCTTTTAAGTGTGGAGCATTATGTTGAAGGTAGTGACCAGAGAGCAGAAACAGCTCATGAGGGTTTGAATCAGAGCTACTTAGTTGTGCAACAGTGTTTTTGGTTTAGCATAAGATTAGATATGTTGAATATGTGTTATGATCGGAATAATTATGATTGTAAGTGATGAAATGAACAGGAAGTTTATGACCACTTCCTGTCTTAAACAGTCACCTTTTCATTTAGTATAAATGCTATCTGGATAAAAAAGTGCTGTTTATGCACAAACCAAATTTGAAAATCCCTCAAAGCAATGCAGACTGATGTAACAGAAAGCAAGTGATGGTTTCATTGTTTCATTGGTTTCATAACAATATTTGAGGAGAATTTCATGAAATGTCAACACTTTGTTAAAAGAGCCACTTTTTTTTAAAAGTAGTTCTCAAAGAAGTTTGTCTACACTCAGGAATAAATGCTCCAAAAAGTTTTTTTCCCAGCGATGCCACTGAAGAAGCATTTTTGAGCCATTTAAGAACATTTCATTGATCAGTCCATATAAGAACCAATTTTTCTTAGTGTGAAGAATTTTTTTTAAAGACATATGACAAATGACATAAAAACATTTTTTTTCCACTATAAAGAAACTTTTGTGCATTTGAAATGTTCCATGGATGTTAAAGGGGTCATGAAATGCAGTTTCAGAATTTTGTTTCTCGAGGTAAGTTTATAAATTTTGCAAAGTTATAATATAAATGTGTATATATCTACATGCAGAGTACTTGTTGAGACTACAACAGTAAAACACCAACTACACATTGTGTGAAGGGTTAATAATGGCAACGGTAACAAACTATATTCAACTTATATCATAAAATTATTAAACTCAAGCAAATATTTCTGCTACGGGTATATACAGATTTTATTAGCCGTACTCAAACAATGATACATTTTGTGTCTTAATAGTGTTAAACACTGGTTTAACGTTTATTACACACTGTAAGATTAAAAATTAATGTACTTAAGCTGCGTTGCCTCTGAGGATAAAATGCTTGGCATTGCTGTATCATTCAATAAAAGATACTGTGAAAACCTGCAACATGTTTAGAATAATTCACAAAACATCTGTTGTGAATGACGAAGATCAAATGAAAACGTTATCATTCAGTCGCTCAGGCACATCATTTAAAAACAAACTTCAGCCATGCATTTCTAATGCTCATATCTTTAGGACGGCTGTGCAAAGTTTGTGAAGGTGCGGGGAAATTGTGATATCACAATTTTCTCCCAAATTCAAATCCGGGAGAATCTAATCAGTTAAGAACCTTTTAAAATTGAGCTACTGTTGTGAAATCTTGGTCAGCAGACCTTAGACTTGGATGGTTAAAAAAAAGTGGTATCAAGATACCATGAATCTAAAATGGTGCAATACCATAATTTCACCAATTTTTCAATACAATTTAGCAGTTCAGGCTGTGTAACATGAAGCATTAAAGCAAAAAAAAAACATTCAAATATTTAGTGCGCAATTTTGTCAGGTAGCCAGCATACTTGGCCATTTTTATGTAGTGCTATAAATGGAGGATAGCGTGAAAGATGTCATCTGCTTGAAGCTCACTGAAAAGTGTGAGGCGGCTAAAACCTCCTTCATATTCATGACATGTGTCATGTCATGATTATGAAGGTGTCATGTCAGTCTTATGCACACCCCTTCAAGTAAAGTGTTACCGATAATTTGAACTTTTCATGTCAAGTCAATGTTAGTTCATATTGCAAAATATCATGTGGTGCAACTCCCCAAACGGCAATGATATTTATGAATGAACAATTAATTATCTTTATATTAAATACTGTTTACATTGAAAAATATCTTTAGAAACTTTTTTGAAAATAATGATTAAGATGTGTGCACTTAGATGTATTTAAGGTGTAAAGAAAATATGTTTTTACTTGGTTACACCGCATGACTTTTTTAAATTTCATTAAAAAATAGTGAGAAATTCATTTAAAAAACTTTTTCAAAACCTTATGAAACCGACAGAAATGTGCAGAGTCATTTTATAACTCCTGTTTTAAACTTCCAGATGCTGTAAAATTGGTCGTATTCCACTCAAAAAGGATGAATAGAAGGTCCTCTGTACCATCAAACTCAGCAAAAGTGGGAGGAATTTGGCAGAAAGTAGCAAATTATGCTCAATTAGAAGATGAAAGTTTTAGCTTGGCAGGGACCAGAGTGTTCCTACCCCTTTTGTATTTAGCTGCTTTTGGAGCTGAATTCAGCTTTGTCTCGCTCCTGGCTCCTATTATGCAACTGGGCGTTTCTTGCTGAAATGTTTGTGTGTGTTCGCCAAAATGAGGTAATGAACAGGTGGTGTCGCATTCTCTCTAAAACAATATCAATATATCCTTTCACTGTAAACCTGCCCTCAACATTACGTTCTCTCTCAGACTCCAGACTCGCCACGATCAGCCAAAGCTCAAATTTTACCGCCGTTTCCACGCCCAGTTGAGGTAAAGGACAGGAGGGCAATCATGATTTAAACCAGCACAGGAAAAAGTCTGACAGAATTCTGTGGAAAAAAGTTTCCTATTATATTTGCTTGAATTTAACTATTGTAAGCCCTGATTATAGCAGAAAAGTCAATCATATAACATTCCAAGATGCATTTTTAAACATAAATATACAGTCAATGATCAAACTATGATGTCAGTCGTGTCAGTGAAATCACTAACAAAAATGGCACCACATGAGATCCCGCTTTTTAATAGTTAGACTGGATCAATGTTACAATTTTAGTTTTGCAACCCTCAGGCCATTCAAAATGTAGATGAGTTTGTTTCTTCATGTGAACAGATTTGGAGAAATATAGCATTCCATCACTTGCTCACCAATGGATCCACTGCAGTGAATGGGTGCCGTCAAAATGCTCCAAACAGCTGATAAAAACATCACAATAATCCACAAGTAATCCACACCACTCCAGACCACCAGTTAATGTATTGTGAAGTGAAAAGCTGCGCGTTTATAAGAAACAAATCCATCATTAAAACATTTTAACTTTAAACCATCAAGTCCATAATCCACGATAGTGCTTTAGTTAGAAACGCTTTAGAAAAAAAATAATTTCTCCTGTTCTGTTCCAATGAAAAAACAAACTCATCTAGATCTTGGATAGCCTGAGGGTGAGTACATTTTCAGTAAGTTTTCATTTTTAGCTGAACTATTCCTTTAAATAATGTTTGCTGAAACTTAATGTGCAATATTAGTTGAGCAGGTTTGTGTTTATTAAGTGTTGATGTTAAGAATATTTTTTTAAAGGAAATTATTTGAAGAGATAGCCAGCGCAAATAGGATTGGGGCACTATGGAAGCCAGATTCAAACCTACATTTCCCATATAAGCATCAGATCTTAACATCTGTACTTTTAGAAGTTAATACATATAAATGTAGAAACAAGAAATCTGAATGATGCCTGAAATTGTGCAGCTAAGAAAGGTGTGCTATTTTTTTAATCAGTCCTGATTTTTGAATCAGTTTTTCCCTGGTGGATGAAATATGCAATGAAAATCCCATAAACTTACTTTAGAACCCAAATCACATATTGGGGGCTGGGCCGGATTCACAATCTTTTTAAGAAATTAAGACATTTCATAAGAATGTTCTCTGCTAAGTGCAGCCCTCAAAAATTTCTTACGAGGTTCTCAAATAGTCTCTCAAAAATGACTTGTATTTGACTTCTATTTGTTTGCATGGTGGTTCTTGAATAACTTTATTATTTGATTTTTTTAGAACATTCTTATTAGGAGTTAAAATTCTTCTGTCTCACAAAAGTTCCATCTAAGAAAAATCTTTAAAAGATGAAAAAATTCCTACAGTTTTTTTTTTTTTTGAGAATAAAAAATATCTGCACTTAAGAACAGTTGAATTCTTAAGAATGTTTCATGAATCCGGGCCCAGAATATTATACACTTGAATGTGGACTGTTTTTGATTTGGGCCAATAGAAAAACACCTAGCAGCCATCAAGTACACCCTGGCAACCACAAAGCATTACCCTTGAAACCACCCAAACACCCATGCGTTGTGGTGGTGAGTTTTGCATGGATAAGCACCACATTTACTTTGGAAGTTTATTTAGGAGACAGCATGATGTGAACAATTCCTTTTCAACCTCTATGAGTTTTTTTCTTCTGTTGAGTACAAAATAAAATATTTTGAAGAATGTTGGTAACCAAAGAGTTTTTGGTCCCCATTGACTTACATAGTATTTTTTTCCATACTGTGGAAGTCGATGGCTACCGTCAGCTGTTTTTACTGTACCAACATTCTTCGAAACATCTTTTGTTTTCAACAACAGAAAGAAACTCATACAGGTTTGGAACATCTTGAGGGTGAGTAAATGATGACAGAATTGACATTTTTGGGTGAATTTTCCATTTAATTCCTAGTCATAAAAAGACACCATGTACAACAGATCACTTTAGATGGTTAACATTTAAAACTTCATCCTGCAGCAGCTTGACTTCCTGTGTCTACGTAACCCATTTCCATTATCGTCCCAGAGCAGCACAGGGATCAATGTTTCTATTGAAAAAGAGCCACTGTTGCCATTAGGATGAGGTAAGCTCTCGAGGGACGTTCTCGGTGCTCTGTTATTTTCAACAAACACGCACACACTCAACTCTTTCTCTGGCCGTATGTCTTTCTGATTAGAGCATGGCTCTATTTTTAGTTCAGGCTCCTGTGGTCATCACATCTGGCGCCAGTCGCCTACTTGAACAGCACACATATACACGCCGCAGATTCACAAAGGTCAAAAAGATGACCTTTCAGTCTCCACCCTGTACCCTCGGCATACATATACACCATTTTGCGGTATGAAGAAATGAGTAGCATTTGTCCTACATATGGCCTGCTGTAAACTTGGCTATAGTTTCTCTGTGTTCTCATAGACCTCAAATTATATGTGTTATGTCAATTCTGAGAAACAAGCTGAAGAAATGAAGAAATGTCAGCGGGCCGACCATTGCCAAATACTTTCAGTATGACATGAACTACTTCTCCTCTCCTCTCTGCTACTGTCTCCCTATTTTTTCACCCATTTCTTGCTTGGTTTACCCACACCCACTTTTCTTTCCTTGAATCTACCTACCATCCAAATTTCCCTTAAAAAAAGTTGACTTGAAAAAAGTTCAGTGCACTTAATTAAATTGAGGAATACTTTTTGTTTGAATACTCTGTCTAAAATACAGAACCAAGGGATCATATTCAGCAATTTTGGAGCATTTTATTTTATCCTCTTTTATACCATTAGCAATTGTTTCTTGCAGCAAAAAGAGTCATAATTTAAGTTTTGCACCCACAAAGTGCTGGTTTTGCTACCGTACCTAAAAGACTTCTATGTAAATGACTTGATATGATTGGTTAACCTCCAAGCGGCAGCATATTTCATTCAGGGCAGGCCAAGTTTATTATTTATGGAATTCTTGTAGCTCAAACAGTAGAGCATGGCGCTAGCAACGCCAGATAATGGGTTTGATTCCCAGTGAATGCATGAACTGATAAAATATACATACGTGAATGAAATGCAGGTCGCTTTGGAAAACAATGTCACAACAATGTAACGTCATAACAATTTCTGGGGTTTTTACAGCTTTCTTTCAGTAAATGCTCTGTGTAACAGAGGCCAGCTAGTAAGAGCTGTGCATGTAAACTTCACTCCCCTGATCTCAAGAGGCGCACTAGTGACTGACGCTAGAGGCTGCGGTCTTTAATGTCCTTGTTAGCATGCCCACCTCCTATGCTGGAAACATTGGTTTGAATCCTGCTCAGAGCAGGCCAAGTAGAACCGGAGGGGTTATATTGGTGCCGTGACCCGGATGGTAGTGAGGTTTAGGGTGTGAGTGTAACAGAGGTCAGCTAGTAAGAGCTGTGCAGGTAAACCTCACTCCAATGATCTCAAGAGGCACACTAACAATTGACGCTAGAGGTCCTCCTTACCACGCCCGCCTCCCATGCCGGAAATGTTGGTTCGAATCCTGCTCTGAGCAGGTTGATTAGAACTGGAGGGGACCATATGGATCACTTTGTTGCTGTTACATTTATACCTTTTGAAAGTGTTAGAACAAGATTTTTCTAATTTCAGAAGTAAATGTGTTGTTTGTTGTGAAAAACTCTCTTGCACAATGTTAGTGCTTTGTGAATGTTGCTATGCAGTTGCTAAGGTATTCTGAGTCATTTTAGCCCATTAGTATGTGGTTTCTACGCTCTAAAAAGAAATCCAGGAAGCCTGTTACTAGGCCTGTCGCAATAATCAATATATCGACTTATCGCGCAATATATATATGCATGACCTCAATCATTTTTGGTGACGCAATATATCGTCCATTATATTTACTTAAAAATTAATATCACCATGTTTTGTACATTCCACTTGCGTCTGTGTCTTTTGCAGCTTCTCGTACATAACGTGGTGTAGTCATGAGGTGCTAGTTCAAATTTAAAAAATGCTTCTACAAAACTACAGATATGGTCTTGTTTAGGGATCTGTGCCTTTGTGCATAAGGACATCTGACTGCTAAGTAGTGATTGTGTTTCTCAGCAATAGTGTGCACCCTTAATTTACATAGAAAAGAAGGTCAGGAACAAATCTGTAGATGGAAAAATCTCCATACAAGTTCTTTGTGCATTTTTCTTTTTTTGTACTTGTT
>NW_015505662.1:222689-225221 GCF_001515645.1 Sinocyclocheilus grahami | reverse complement strand
GTCCGGCCAAACTGAGCTATTGGGGGAGAAGAGCCTTGGTGAGAGAGGTAAAGAAGAACCCAAAGATCACTGTGGCTGAGCTCCAGAGATGCAGTTGGGAGATGGGAGAAAGTTGTAGAAAGTCAATCATCACTGCAGCCCTCCACCAGTTGGGGCTTTATGGCAGAGTGGCCCGATGGAAGCCTCTCCTCAGTGCAAGACACATGAAAGCCTGCATGGAGTTTGCTAAAAAACACCTGAATAAGATTCTCTGGTCTGATGAGACCAAGATAGAACTTTTTGGCCTTAATTCTAAGCGGTATGTGTGGAGAAAACCAGGCACTGCTCATCACCTGTCCAATACAGTCCCAACAGTGAAGCATGGTGGTGGCGGCATCATGCTGTGGGGGTGTTTTTCAGCTGCAGGGACAGGACGACTGGTTGCAATCGAGGGAAAGATGAATGTGGCCAAGTACAGGGATATCCTGGACGAAAACCTTCTCGAGTGCTCAGGACCTCAGACTGGGCCGAAGGTTTATCTTCCAACAAGACAATGACCCTAAGCACACAGCTAAAATAATGAAGGAGTGGCTTCACAACAACTCTGTGACTGTTCTTGAATGGCCCAGCCAGAGCCCTGACTTAAACCCAATTGAGCATCTCTGGAGAGACCTAAAAATGGCTGTCCACCAACGTTTACTATCCAACCTGACAGAACTGGAGAGGCTCTGCAAGGAGGAATGGCAGAGGATCCCTAAATCCAGGTGTGAAAAACTTGTTGCCTCTTTCCCAAAAAGACTCATGGCTGTATTCGATCAAAAGGGTGCTTCTACTAAATACTGAGCAAAGGGTCTGAATACTTAGGACCATGTGATATTTCAGTTTTTCTTTTTTAATAAATCTGCAAAAATGTCAACAATTCTGTGTTTTTCTGTCAATATGGTGTGCTGTGTGTACATTAATGAGGAAAAAAAATTAACTTAAATGATTTTAGCAAATGGCTGCAATATAACAAAGAGTGAAAAATTTAAGGGGGTCTGAATACTTTCCGTACCCACTGTACATAGCATTCACATGCTCCTCGGATGCTCTCATTTCCCGATTTGTGCTTCCCTTACTCTAAGGCTAATAAATGTATTTCACGATCTGGGTCATTATTTAATACAAAACAATATTTAATACAAAACCACACAATGTTTCTACTGTATCTCTGTCAATCACTCTGATATTTAGTTAAAATAGGTGAATTGACTGAGTGCTGTCTGTCACTGTCTTTAAACAGTTCTGTGAATGACTATGGTATGCCACATGCACTGTAATATGTTTTATATTAAATATTATATTTTCAAATGAAAATATGCGTTCATATGTATTAAGGGCTAGATTTTCGCTGGAGGAAACAGCTGTGGTGTGATGAGGTGTCAGCGAAAACTTTACAGTAGATGGGAAACCGATTGCTCCCTCGTGACCTTTGTAAACTGTATTTATGACAAAGAACTGCACAGATACAGATATTATAACAATCTATCGATAAACACACACCTCGTGTCCTGTTTGGGTCTGTTTGCGACCCACAACCCTTAGCGGGGGGCCTAAAACAAGAGCAGCTGAAAGACTACATGACGATTAAGCTCCCCGTTCTGCAGCTGTCTGCATTGTCCCATTGGTCACAGCATCCAGTTGGTGGAGTGGGGGCGTGGGCATTCACCAACACAATTGTACCACGGAGGAAATATAGTAAAGCCTACAGTAATGAGAGACCTGCAGGTTGGACCTGCCTCTGACGACAGCCGGGGAAACGCTATGCCACATTAAAGCTTACAGGCTTACATATCCTAATAGTATGTAAGAACAGATGTGTTCAGTTTGCATTTTCACCTAAAAACCACGTAGGAGGTCTTTGTGAGCTTGATTAGGTGACCTCGCTCTACAAAATGTGCAATTAGATGGGACACAGCTGCTTTGGGAGCTCTGAACATTGTTAACCCAGCACTATTTGCAGGTATGGGTTAGCAGTCATTCTTTGAGTATATTTGTGTTTGGATGCATTTAAGTTTGCCACACATCAAGCATTCAAACAGTGACAGCGGCCTGCTCTTCATACCGCTTGGATGATTTTGATACAAATCTGCATTGAAGGCTGGGGTCACTCCAACAGAAAGAATATGGAGGTTGAGCAGTGTACATAAAAATGCAAGAACTGTAGCTAAATCTGACAAGCGTGACTAAACGCAAAATGAAATCTGAAGCAAACTTAATGCATTTAAAATATGCTGCTATTGTGAGCTTATATATTTGAACGGCGTATTGGTACATATAATCTGCATTGTATGCACAGCCATAATTAGGCCTGTCGCAATAATCAATATATCGACTTGTCGCTATGCATGAATGCATGACCTCAATCATTTTTGGTGACGCAATATATCGTCCATTATATTTACTTAAAAATTAATATCACGTACATTCCAACATTCCACTTGCGCCGGAGTCTTTTGCAGCTTCTTGTACATTAACATGGTGTAGTCATGAGGTGCTAGTTCAAATTTAAAA
>NW_015505662.1:209063-222679 GCF_001515645.1 Sinocyclocheilus grahami | reverse complement strand
GGACATCTGACTGCTAAGTAGTGATTGTGTTTCTCAGCAATAGTGTGCACCCTTAATTTACATAGAAAAGAAGGTCAGGAACAAATCTGTAGATGGAAAAATCTCCATACAAGTTCTTTGTGCATTTTTCTTTTTTTGTACTTGTTACTTTGCACTTTTTGTTAGAAAATGTTTATTTACTATTTATTCAGGTTTTTTAAGGTATCTTATATTTTGATACTTAATTTCCGTGATCTAAATATTCTTAAAAATGAAAAGTTTGTTGTCATTTGGAAGTGTGTAGGCCTTCTTGCATTATTATGCTGTTACATTATGATTATATATTCAGTGGCATAAAAGGGTCTTTAAAATGACAATAATATCGCTTATCACAATTATTTCTGGGGCAATATATCGCACAACAAAAAGTTAACTCAAATAAATGAATGGTTGCAAGTTTTAACTTTTTATTAATATTATGTATAATATTATTATGTATTAAAATAATTAAACATTTTAAGTTTCAAACATTATTTTGATGGGATCTGTTGTAAATTAGACTGATCATTACACCAACTTAATTGTGTTTAAACTCAAATTTCTGCTTTATTTATTTCTTTTTCTTTTTATGTTGTAGTAAGTTAATTAAATTATCTTGACAACTTTGAAAATCAGGCAGTATATTTCTAATTCCTAGCATGCTTTGCATAGGACTGGATAATAAATGCTGGAATATTTTGTGTATCATGTGGTTGCCATTGTGCTGAAGTGTAGATCTCATGGTTAGGTTGTGGGTGGCTGTGTGAATGTATGCACTACATACATAGACCATATGAGCAATGACTGCGTGAATGCCAGTGACAAGTAATATAATATCTAACGTGCTATACTAGCTGTTGATTTTTTTTTACTGAAATAGATCAGATTAACTGGTTAAGTTAAGTTGTTGTAACTCAGAAAGATTGATGCAAACTGTTGCATTAAAGAAAATATGCTGGGTGATGAATTGCTCCAATGATAGGAAATTTCCTTATTATAGAATTCATGTGCGGGTCAGGGAGCATGATTACATGTGGTGATTTCTTTCAGGTAATGTTCTAGTACTAAATTAACATGTTAAATAGACAGTCCTGGTTTTAATCTCTTCCAAAAGTTCCAAAGGTTTTGGTGGCTCTTCAAGAATGCAATGAATTCCAGGAAAAGTTTGCAGAACACAGGACATACACACACATACACAAACAAGTGACGCAACCCGGCACTCATTTCCTGATGGAGGCCCAAAATCCTTCCATTCCATCCTCGGCTAAATTTGGATTTCCAGCAGAGCTTGAAGCCCCTGTGTAAAGAATGTGGGCTTTGTCATAATTCTGCTGTCTTATTGCAAGCATTAATACTCCCTCACCTTTATCTCTCGCTCCTTCTCTCTCAGGCTCACTCCATTTCTCTTTCCATCTCCCCCTTTCCTTCCCACATGAAGCACATCCTCCCAGTAGTGTAACTCTCTCTGGAGACCTCCATCATGGTTTACATGTGGCCCGATGACATCATAGTTCTCCATAGGGGGTTAAGATTGCTTTCTTTCGCTGTCTTTTAAGGGGGAAGGGTAGGGGAACAGAGACATTTGTCCATGTTAATAGATCAACCCTAGTTTCACAATCACCCCTTTTTCTTGAGTAAGGAAAGAATGGACAACATGGGAATAGTTGATGCATGAAATGTGGTAAAATCTAAATATAATACAGAGGTGTGGTTTGATGCATGTTCGCCCATATATCGGAACCATCAGTGGAAATTAAAATCATTGTGCAGGTCTTGATCAAATTCAATAAAATTCAACAAAACATATGTTCAAAACATCAACCGCACAATGTGATTGAAGAAAAACATGGCTTAAAAGCCTTAAATGGCTGCTCTAAATGAAATTTGAAGCAATAGTAGTAATATTTAATATTTCATAACTGACTCCAAGTGACTTTCCATATTTGAACTTCTGCCATTACAGTATTAATGATAAGCTTTGGAAAAGAAAAGAGTGCAACAGTTGGTCAGTAATCTTCTCTGGACTTTTTCACAAGTCACAGTGACTTAAAAACACATTTCTTGCTTAATCCCATAAATGTCATCATCCACTTGTATTAATTACACAAGATTGTTTTAAGCTTTTGGCTGTAAGCACAACCTTGCAAAACATCTGAAAATTCAAATCTGATGTAACTGGCCTCCAAAAGTGTGTTAAAACCGGTTAAAACCAGGTCCTCCTTCGGCTGTCGGTAACATAGCTGAAACATGGCAGACCTTGATTAATGAACTTGACCTTTGACATGTACACTGGGTTTCAGCCCAGTACTGAGTGATGGCATCCTGTTGAGCCTTTACACTTAGAAGCCTTGAGTCTTTTCTGAACTGTGGGAGATCTAGTTCATAGTCTCTTCAGCATTAATATTAGTGCTTAACAGGGTTGACACTAAATTAAAACTCATAAGAGTCAAGAAGCGCTGTTTTATCACTTCATAGCTCAGGTTTTAGGAGATTTGGAGGAATTAATAGAAACATTGAGTCACAGCAATATCACCAACCATAAGCCATATCCTCTTAAGTGGATATGTAGCTTTACAATAAAACTAGTTGTGTGAAGAAGTTGGAAGAGGAAAAAGTGATTTGCAGTACACTTAATACAGGAACAGTTACCCTAGAGCAATCTGGGAAGTGTGTTTCTCAAGAACACAATAGTGATAGTTCATGGATCACCCTTTGTAGGGTTCAAATCCACAACTGGTTTTGATCACTTAATTATACCATTTCCTAAATTCTTAAAAGTTAAGCTTCTTTAGTGGCATCTATGGTTCCACAAAGAACCTTTAACATCAACGGAAACTGCATTTCACAAAAGGTTCTTCAAAAGAAAAAAAAAGGTTATTTTATGAACTGTTTACTGAAATGTTCTTTGGGGAACCAAAAATGGTTCTTCTATGGCATCATTTCAAGAAAACCCTTGCACTTACACTCTTAAAGTTGGCATGAAACGGAAGTAGCGATTGTCTTTTTTTCTCTACTGTGAAGTCTATCCGAGTGAAACGGCATCTGAAATGAGAGGGTGGGACTTGATTTCGTCCTTCGGGAATTGATTGGATCATTGGAAGTTGGGGCGTTGCTAACAAAATGGAGGCAGATCTGAATGCCAGTTTGCAGTTAGTTGCGGGGGGTTTCTCTCCACTGGATTCACTGCCAACACCCTAGCATGAAGAATTTTTTTATTTATTGAGGAAGATGACGACAAGGACGATCAACGGCACAAAACATGCCTAAAAGTGCGTGCGAGCGAGAGCGAGAGAGAGAGAGAGAGACTGCCTGCCTGAATGTGACTGAGCACGTCCTCCATCAGGTTAAGTCATGTTCATAAAAAAAT
This sequence comes from Sinocyclocheilus grahami, assembly GCF_001515645.1. Taxonomy (NCBI): domain Eukaryota; kingdom Metazoa; phylum Chordata; class Actinopteri; order Cypriniformes; family Cyprinidae; genus Sinocyclocheilus; species Sinocyclocheilus grahami. The sequence goes on along the minus strand of NW_015505662.1, from coordinate 219,294 downwards.
TGTTTGCGATGACCTAAGAGTAATATTGTGGTAATATCCTAATATCCGTTTAATTTTTAAGGGTAGTGTACTCCCCCATGGCATTGATTTCTATAAAGTGAAGCTTCAGCTTCAGCTTTTCCCCATGTTGTTTATACCAGCGTTTACCCCTCACGTCACTAGCTTCACCCTTGCACCATAGCTCATGACCGGAAGAGAAGATGAGTCGTTTTGAGGGGGAGGGGAGGTTAACGTTTTTAATTAAAGATTACAAGGGCACATGAATTTTTTAAAAATAATGAAGTGCACGGATAAATTATTTATAATAAACACTACAGTATTCAATTAAAAAATAAGAATTTTCCATTTTGATTTCATGCCGACTTTAAGAGTGCAAGTTCGCCAGATTTGAGACATTTAAATTTGTCATTTAAAAAGTATATCGAAGTCGTCTTTTTCTTCTAGTAACCAACATTCTTCATTATTTTCTTTTATGTTCCACAAAAAGAAAGTAAGTGATACAGGTTTGAAGGGTGAGTAAATGATGAAGAATTATGAAACTTGGTGAGCTATCACTTTTTTTTCTTTTTCTTTTTTCATTAATGAAACGATATTCTAAATAAGAAACTAAAACTGCCAGTAGGTGGCGGTAAATGTCTTCATGAGTAAGTCATTCATTCATTTGATTCGTTCAAACTGCGGATTCATTCAGGAATTATGTAAATGGCTCTCATTATGAATGGGTCATTGCATCATTTGTTCACCTGGTTCATTAAAAACGTGGATTCATTCAGAAACAAATCACTATTGTGTGTTACTCAGAGATGCACAACAGTTCTGCTGTGGCTTTATAGGTAATATTTTTGTTGGCAAAATTGATCAAAAACAGGCAATACTGTAGCCTAAATGTATCTATCTATATATATATATATATATATAAACACAGTATTAACTTCTTATTAACTGAAGTGTTGTTGTTGCATTTTATAGGCCAAATCACACGGTGAGTTGTTGCCCTACATCATATTTGTCAACAATCAACTGTATGAAATGTAAAATGTACAGCTCTGGGGTGGGGCCAGTGCGTTTATTGCGTTCAAATATTTTAATCATGTTATTTTTAATAAATTAAATTAACACACTAAAATGACAGCCCTAATATTAATATGTCTTATTATTATTAATAATAAGTAGTAGTAGTACTAAATAAAAAAAGATATATAATTGTTTAAGTTCATAATTTTTACTGTAAAATTACAATACTAATATGTATAATATTTACAATACTAATATTTATAATATTTACTTAATATTTTAATTTCACACAAATGTTAAACCAACTTTTACTTTAGTGGAAAACTGCAGGGGGCCTTTAAAGATGCAGAGATCGTGCTTCACTCTGAAATGTGCAGCGCATATATTTATTTTTATAAAATTGCAACTTTTGCGATTTGATAATCACACTAAGCCATATCGCAATTCCTGTTTTATTATGTTTTATTATGATGAATCATTCAACCCAGCGTTAAAGACACATTTATTGCAGTATCTGCTGTTTTGTTGGCGGTATAACTATAAAGCTGCGCATACGTATCATGTAATGTCTACGCGCACGTGTTGTGTTTCTTTCTTTCCATGACTTCATCATGACTTCACTTATGACTTGTATACATAAGACATCTAGAAGCTTAATCATGCAGTGAGAATTCTTGCTCCTTCGCCCCATATCGTGAGTGTAAATGAGAGATGCCCCATTGGGATCCGTTTATGTTATATGTATGTCAAACTCATGAAATTTCACGCTGTTTTATCACAGACAGGGGGATCTGAAGTTACTTAGGCTGATGCACACGTGAGTGTTGAGTGATTGGAGCTGGTGTTGCGCTCGACTGGAGGCTACCTCACACCTCAGGCATGACAGCTGGGGCCCCGTAAGCATTACATCATGGCCTGATGTATCCGCGTATCGCATGTCACTGGTGCTCTGACAACGAGCGCTATCAACGCTAACCCCCTCCTACTCCACACACGCATTCACACAAAAATGTATCTTGCATGCACACACCATCCTCTGTTAGATCCCAAAAGCATTGTATAAATAGATTCAATATATTGTGGCAACACTCTGTAATCTGCACATATAGGCTTGTGGAATTGCAGCCAAACTGCATGAATGATCACCTGCTACATGATCCTGCGGTGTATTGTGCTGTATTCTGAGACAGCTTCTCCCTACTGCACCTTTACGAGCATCGTATTTACCCATTGAGATGTTTACTCCTGATGCATGCAGTAAACATTCACAAAGTAGTGAATGATGCAGTCAAACCAGAACTAACCAGCATAAACCAGCCTGGACCTGGAAATTCATTCCGGTCCAAACTGGACTTTTCAGCAGGAATGCTTTATGAGCTTATATCATATATATAATGGTTTCCGCGGGTCCTTAAAAAGTCTTACATTTAGTTGTATCAAATTTAAGGCGATAAAAAGAGAAAGTCTTAATTATGATTTCATGAGGTCTTAAATTTGGGGACGGAAAGACCAGAATTGTGATATGGTTAAATGTGACTTCAAAAGGCTATGAATCTTAGTCTTAAATTTGAGCTTAAAAATCCTGCAGATGCCTTGTATATGCTTATGCATTTATCAGGAATAGAATCCATGACTTTAGTTTTGCTAGTGCGATGCTATATGATTTGCACTACAGGGGCACTTTAGGCCATTTACACCTGATATTAAGATGTGTTTTTGTCAATCCAATCACACGCTAAACACGGATGTAAACGGGTTCTGAAACATTTTGAACTTGTCCACTTTCTACCCCTTCGAAAGGTAGTTGAAAACGCATTTGACTGCATTGCTTTCATAGTGTAAACGTTCATGTGGTCGGAAGCATTCAAATGGCCACAAGAGAGCACCTACTCTGCCTACTGACCCAATTCTCATCACGGGACGTGCTTTTGAAGCACACTAGCCAGACAGGATTTAAACTTTGCTGTCTGAAATAAAAAATAAACCAATGCTAAAAGCACAATGTTCTCTTACCATTCCTGGTTCTAACACAAACCCACAGTGTTCAGCATAGTTTTGTGGCTATCAGAGTAGAAACGCAAAGCAAAGCTGTTACTCTCTGTAACATTTTCCTTTGTCTCCTTCGCATTCATAAGTAAAATGTGCATGCTTTTTTCGCAATATTAGATCAAAAGATCAGACAAGGCCCATACACACACCCACCCATAGACCTCCCCCTCAAAGAAATCAGGAAAGTGGTTGATAATGCAACATTCATTCACAGTAGGAATAAATATAATCGTAGACCCACATGATATGCACAGAATTTAAGTTTCCAATTTATTGAATTATATAACATCTTAAAATTTGTAAAAATGTAATGCATTTTATGTTACTGTAAATGAACGCATTTAGGCAGTGTGAAGAGAGAAGATCAAATGTGTCTCTGTGTACATATATAAAGTGTGTACTTGCAGTGTGTTTCCTGTCTAAAACAGTTGAGAGGGTGTTATATTTTTTTCATTTTCAGAAAAACATTGAGTGGGCTCCTAAGGTGGCTGCATATTTGCTCGGTGAGTAAGGAATGTGGTTGCATGCCTTGCTCATAAGCCAGATTCAGCTCACACACAGTAAGAGCGAGCGAGAGAGAGAGAGAGAGAGATGGGGGGAGACAGAGTGAAAGTAAGCAAGAGAGGAGAGAGACAGGGCAGACTATGCTCACGGCAAATGAGCTCATTCACTCTAAGGTCACAGAGAGAGAAGGCGGGGAAAGACTTAAACGGAGGCTGTACAACAATAGTGAGCTCCACTTTCAGTTGTTGCCACACTGAATGAGATCGAGGAAGGATCCGTGGCGCTCCTGAGGAAAGACCACACACTTCTTCTGCCCTCATTTCTGTGAGGGGGACGCGGTTGTTGCTTTCCTGTGGAGCACCTTTCGGATATATAGTTCTTGGACTGCGATTCGGACTGGTTGTTGCGGATGCCCCTAGACGTGGTCATATCCCCTCCAGAGAACTGCTTCTGGTCGGGGATCCAGCAAACAGACATGAGGCTCAAAATCAGAGTCTGCAAGATGAGAAAAGAACGCAAGCTAAGAGGTGTGTAACATCTGTTGTCACCTGGACCGATGGTGCTTTTCCAACTGTATCTGTCAAACATGTGTTGGTTTGAGGTTATGCGCTGTTTCATCCTCTTGCTCTTTCTTTACTTTTGTCCCAAATATTTGCAACTGGCTGATGTTAGTATTTTATTTAGAGTCGTTCTTTAAACATAAATTTATGTTAAAGAGTTAAACATTGACCTATCATTGCTATAGAGCTTCTATGATTATCTCCTCGAATAGTAGAAAATTAAACGGACGTGCATAGGATTTATTGAAGGTGAGTATATTTATTAATGCACTTTCTTTGTGTGTGTTCATGGTTCATAATGTTATGCATAGATGCAAGTGTATTATTTGAGTTGCGTGTGCATTCTACTGATGTCACCAAGTACAAGTTAAACAGTTGGACTTTGCCATGCAATTGACTTTTATTCCAGTGACGTCTACGTTTCTGTAATGGCTTTAGGGCAGAAATGCAATAATTGTAATAGTTAATGATTCAATGATACAGGGTCCCGGGGTTTAACACTTCTAATCTGTCAAGCATGACAACAAAGCGCCGGGAGTGATGAGGTAGCCACCAACCCCCTGCTGTTTTTTGTGTTCCTCATTGTGCAGCATGCATGTGTGCAATGATGTCATTGGGCCTTTATTGAGATGCTAATGTGTGTGTGTGTGTGTGTGTGTGTGTGTGCGCAGAGATTGGGACAGATGGGGGCTGCTCCTCAATGGCGTCATGTCTTCTGCATCTGGAGACTTGTGTGTGTGTGTGTGTGTGTGTTGATGTGCATTAGTTTCATTCAGTGGTCCATCAATGCTGCTGGATGTAGAGCCTTGAATGGAAGCCTGTTTGAGAGTGGCTATAGAGCTCAGCTGAAAAGATGAAAAACTGAGGGGCTCCTAAAGATGGAGGTCAGGTGCCGCAGGACAATGAACTGATTATCAAAGGCTGGAGTTAATGAACTGTGCACTCTGTGTTATTAAATACAAATGCGGCTTGAGAGTTCATGGCCATATCTGAAAAATGTAACCTTGTTACCTCGTCTCCTTTGTTGCACAGTAGGGGCTGCAGGTAGAATTTAGGTAAGTATCACACAAGTCTGCGGTGACCCGAGCATTGTAGGCTCTGCACAAGCTATTCACCCTGCAATTTCACATAAATTCTTCCATGATGTTATGTTTCCTCTGTACGAGAAAGGTTATTACACTTTTCTGAGGAACTGAGGTCTGAGGCACGTCAGAGAAGTTGGATGGTGAATGGAGGTTATGTAAGCTTTGGAGAGAGAGAGAGAGAGAAAAAAAACAGAGGAAGTGTGCGAGTGACACATTGCCTTTTTGTCCAGCGTGAGATTGACCCTGGCACACTTCTCTTGCTGAAAACACACATGTACTCATATGCCTAGTGGGTTTGAGAAACATCACCACTGCCCTCTTTCGTAACTGGAGTCTATAAAAGTGACAAATGTTGCCTAAGTCAGTCGTGATTGTAATTGTTAGTGTGCTTCTGTGCATTGTGCATATGTATATTTATTCGATTGTACAGAACACTTCGGAGAGTCCTATTTGCTCTAGTGAGAACATTAATTTCTTTTAAATATGTTTTTGAAACACTTCTTAACTTGACTGCTTATGGTGCAAATAATTGTTCATATTTTTGCGGCATAAGTAAAAGTAGGCATTCTTTGATTCAACATTAGCAAGATGTTAAGACAGATACGGAAGCTTATGGTTTCCTTGTAATCCTAACTGTCACCACCACCGCCCAGTTAGAAATGATAGCTGATGACCTCACTCAAGTATTTCCTCTCTTGGCCTTTCAACAATGTGGTGCTGTACTTGTTCCTGTTTGTGTTGCTGTGGTCCAGTAACACGTAGGAAGCTATATAAAGCACCCCTGTATATCTTCGAAGCAGGACAATATTCCAGATCCTTGAGGAGATGAAAGATCACTTCCAAAAGAGATCTTGTCCACTTGCCTTTTGAGCTGTAGTCTTGCTTTCACAGATCCCAGATGCCCTTTGAAATCCTTGACCTTTGAGTTGAAGGAAGAGGGATGGGAGGTCAGCATTGCTTCCCTGTTTTGGCAAAAGTAATGCACTTGAGGAATGTGGGAAAGGAAGTCTGTTTTAACAAGCTTTAACCAGGTAAAATTTGGAGTCTTACTTGGGTATTGCTGACAGTGTTGACATAATGACTAACCCTTTTTAGGCAGTTATGTCACTAGGCCGGTGAGGGGAGTTATAGTTGGGGAATGGGGAACAGATATCCAGGATCTGATGGTTGTATTAATGTGTTTGAATGTATTTGTGTGTGTTTGTGTGGTTTGGGGGGAAGGGTGTATTTGAACCAGTATGGGGGTCGTAGAACATTTGGTCGGCAGTCATTCATCTACTGCTGGTTTCGAGAGCATATGGAGGAGGCACTAGGGGCCCGTTGGTTCTGCTTGAGTGACATGCAAATCACCTCTCAGTCTTCTGTTCTGAGAGATGATGTCATTGTACAGGCCATTGCCATTAATGGCAGGAAACAGACAGGTTGTCGCTCAAGCTCTTAAAAGGACCAGGCACCCCCAAACAAACAAGAGTTGTTTAGATGGTGATTTGCACATGGATGAGAGGGACAGGTGTTCCTTGTTGTCAGTTAGGGCAAAGCAGGTGGCTTTTAAAGTTCACGGTTAATTGATGTATGATTTGTCACCCTTTATATAGACTCTGGTTGATGTCATGCGATAACGTTGAACATGGCTGTCGTTTCTCTTTGTTGTAAACCTTCTTATCACCTCACTATTTGCCATGACTCATTTCATTGACTTGTTTATTTTAACTCCTCCCACCCAGATCTGTTTAACACAGTCACTTTTCTTGGCTGGGATGAAATTATTTCATGGCTCCCTGGTTGACTGCTGTGTGTGCATGCTCCCAGGGTTACCATGTCCCAGATTCGCATGGAGCTCATCTGAGATTAAGGTCTAATCCCATCTGCCGGGGCTCACAGTTTCTGGCAGCATTGCACAGCTCAGTGAAGACTTTACTTTCTTCCTCTGCAATTCCATTCCACTTTTCCATCTTTCCCTGTTCTACTAATGAATTCTAGTTCAGCTGCTTGTAGATGCACATGTGAATGTATTTGTAGATTTTTACCTTGCATTTGTATGTGTGTTGCTGTCCAGACACCCAACGCCCTTAAAGCTATGAATCAAGGGCTTGGTCTGCACCTGTGACCACCCTCATTCTCTAAGCCTGACACAATTGTTCAGTTGAGGATATTAGGTCATTCAGGAAAAGGAGCTCCAACAGATGAATGCCAAAACTGGAGCCACCCCCGCCTCTTAAACGGACAGAATCCTTCTTTAGGCCAACTGGCCTTTGCTTGACTGTTGTGTTTGTACATGCACTGACCTAGATTAGCACAATCTTGTTCAGAACATCTGAATCCTCTCTTGCTTGAGTTTAACAAATGATGTGTGACATCAGGATATCCTTTGTTAGTATGAAAGGTTTTGACTTGAAATATGCCTCTTATTATTATAGGTTGGTGCCTCTTTGTTAACACGTTGTCCTGCTTGAGAGATTTTGAGTTGCATCCTTTACATAATGACATATTACAACAATGACGATGCTGACAGTCGCCAACTCCAGCACTCTTGTTGGTCTCGTCTTTCTTCTATCACATAGGTAGGGGGTAATTTTGTTCCTAACAGAATCTCTCTTATTCTCTATGTTTCTTTAGGTGGTTTTGCAGCATTCTCATCCTGTTTTCCGGGCCTATGTGAAGGCAAGCCAGTGGCCACTCTGCCTATGAGCTTGTCTCAGCCATGTCTGCCTGTGGCAAATGTTGGTCCCACACGAATCCTGCCCCATCTCTACCTGGGCTCTCAAAAAGATGTGCTCAACAAGGTACAACTGACTGTAACTAAGGTCTTGGAATGTTAGAAACTTCCAAAACAGGAGTAATCACATTGCATAATCCATGCCTTGGTTCTTTGCACTGTCAGGATCTGATGGCTCAAAACGGCATCACATATGTGTTAAATGCAAGCAACACCTGCCCAAAGCCAGAGTTCATCTCCGAAAGCCATTTCATGCGCATTCCCGTCAATGACAACTACTGTGAAAAACTCCTGCCATGGCTAGACAAAACCAACGAGTTTATTGGTAAGAACCAACTTGTGACAATAGGAGAAGTGATTTTAGTTTCCCTTCCCTTCCCTTTGATTGATTTTTATTTCAAGTGAACTTCACGTTAGCATGAAAAGTGAGTAGCATCCCCTGTGATGATATCAGGAAGAACAAATTTGATCCTCAAAGCAGATAGGCTATCTGGTTGTCTTGCATGTTTTGTGTTTGCTCACGTGTTTCCCTTCTCCCTTTCAGACAAAGCCAAGGTTTCCAACTGTCGAGTCATTGTCCATTGTTTAGCTGGCATCTCCAGGTCCGCTACCATCGCCATCGCTTATATCATGAAGACAATGGGCTTGTCATCAGATGACGCGTACAGGTAAACTCACTCAGACACCCTGCAGCTTGAATTGTACAGTCTCAGAAAGACATTTTCTGCTAGCTGTAATTTTATATCCATTTCCTCCAACATGTAAAATGGATCACGTAGAAACTTGTAAACAATACTTGTCTTGGCCTTCCTAAACACATATTTTGTTCAAGGCCTTTACAAGCTCGCATGATGCGTCTTTGTGTTGAAGATATCTTCCTTTCCATATATGTGGATTTGTGCTTAGGGTAATCATTCTTACTCTTCTTGTGTTTCCAGGTTTGTGAAGGACCGCAGACCTTCAATATCACCCAACTTCAACTTCCTGGGGCAGCTGCTGGAGTTCGAGAAAGGTCTGAGGTTGCTAAAGGCTCTGTCCTCGGGTCAAGAGAAGTTGGAGCAGTTGAAGGAATTGTCAGAACCTAGAGGAGAATCTTCTAGTGATCCTGAAAAGGCTCGTCTGGAGGCTGAGAAGGACAGCACAGATTTGGACACCAAGCTACCTTCTCCTTCCTCCCTCCAGCAGGGCTTTAATGGCTTGAATCTGTCAGCAGAGCGTATCCTAGACACCAACCGGCTCAAACGCTCTTTCTCACTTGACATCAAATCGGTCTATGAGCCCAACCACTGTCCTCGTCTCACGCCTGCACATACCGAGGATGTTCCCAAACTCTGCAAGCTGGATAGCCCAGAGGCCGGAGAAGCTAATGGTGTTTGCCAGTACTCACCTATTTCTGTCAGCCCTGCTTTAGCTGAATCTCCAGGCCTCTTTCCTGAGAGCAGCTCCCGACCTCGTTCGCGGAGGAAAAGCAAGCACAATGGTAGCAGTGCTGGAGGTTCTCCCGTGCACTCGCACTTCGGACACTCACTCCCCGCACACAAAAGTCCCAGTCTTGATGACAATCTGAAGCCCTCCCTGCTGCTCAGCCTTCCCAATGTGGGCACCGGGCCCATGTGGACCAAGCATAGAGACACCGTACAGGCCACAACCCCTGTTACGCCAACAGGCGAAGCCCCTTGGTTCTACAGCTCTGAGTCAATGAACAGTAACGGAGGTGGAGGAGGGGCGGTACACTTTCCTGCGCTGGGCTGTAGCAGCCTCCCTGGCCCATGCGAGGCTGTGCGTCTGCGGGAGAAGGTGGGGGAGCCACAGGACTCGAGGGGCAGCTGGCACGAGGACGCTCCCACTTCCAGTGCTGCCGATAAGCAGTTCAAGCGGCGCAGCTGTCAGATGGAGTTTGAAGAGGGGATATCGGAGACACGTTCAAGGGAGGAACTGGGAAAGATCAGCAAACAGTCCAGCTTCTCTGGAAGCATGGAAATCATCGAAGTATCCTGACATCACCTGCGCGGCCCCTGGGGACTTTTTCATACACACGGACAGGCGCCACTTATGAGTAAGGATGACTAAGAGTGGGCCTGGCAAGGTGGTGGAACATTCATATTAGTTCATAGGATTGCCGATAATGAGCGGTTCTCAGAATTGGGACTTTTTTTTTTTTTGTCTTTTTAAGCCGGTGGAACCGGACGCAGATTGACTTTGCTTTGTCTTTCTACAGTTTTTAAGCCATAGCTATCCCCAGATGACAACGAGCTGAGACTGCAGTTGCAGAATCCCTCGTTTCCTTACTCTAGAAACAGACC
>NW_015505662.1:195015-208774 GCF_001515645.1 Sinocyclocheilus grahami | reverse complement strand
CCCCCCCCCCCCCCCCCCATTCCTCATAAAAGCTTTACCAGCCTTTTGGTGTATTGAGAATCAAGCATGGCTGTGAAGTTAGTGGACTCAGTGAAGTTACACAGCACAAGGAGTCAGCACAGACTAAGCCTTGGTGGTACATGCACACTGGCTGAATGAAGGCCTCTTTGTGCAGTGCTCTTGTCCACCCTGCTCCTGTATCCCAGCATTCATGGAATCCCGGAGGAGGAATCAGGCATGTCATGAAGGAAATGCATTGTGGACTCTTTCCCATAATGTTCTCGGTCACTCTTTTGTTACCCAGATTTCAGGGTCTAGTCCTTCCCCTCCTGTGCCCAAGTGGTGATGCTCGAACTGTTGTGCAACCCACGTTCCTCTCACTAAGCATGCGTCAAGGCTGCTGTTTTAATTATAAACAAATAGTATATGAACTATACACAGTGATTTCAATGGACGTCTAGTTTTTTTTTTTTTTTTTGTCATTTTCTTAGTTACGGTTTTAATTTATTCTACTGGTTCATTCTGGTAATGAGAAATAATATAAAGATTGTGGAGTTTTTATTTTTCCTCTTTTTCAGTGTTGATCTCTCTTTTTAAAGTGATTTACAAAAATACACTCACAAAACCGATACGCAACTACAAGCAATATGTGTTTTTACTTCTTTTTTTGTCCTCCTTTTTCTTTATAAGGGAGTGCGGTTATTAGCAGGAATTATCTGATGTTTAAATGCACTTTCTGTTGCTTTAAGAGGGACGTTTTTAGATGTTCTCATTAAAAGGGTACCACAACGCTTTACAAAAAATCATGTGTAATCATTGATGTCCTGCGGTGTGTCACAAACTAAAGCATTTGGTATGGCTTTTGTTTGTCTCTCCAGCCTGCTGGCTTGAATTATTAAAGACGTTAATCCAGCATGAATAATCTAGAGAAATCTAGAAGAATATGTATGATACTCCAGCATTGTAAAATGAATAGCGACTCATTTTGATTTTCATGAACTTGATTTTTGTATTAACAAGCACACAAGACAAAATGAAGGGAAAAAAATGACAGGGACTCTAAAGGGGTTTGTCTGTGTCCCCCAGTTGTTCTGCATATTTATGACATTATTTATTGTTTGTTTGGGTCTGATTGTGGGAGGATGTGTGGATGGATGTTGTGAATGACTGACAGATGGACCCTTTGCAGATGCTCATATAGACTGGCGTCTTGGAGAAGAGATAAACCCCTAACCTTTTCATTGGCAAAAAAAAAGTATACACAACAGGATGCATTTAAACCTAGCTTATGGTCTGACAGAGTTAAGTCTGCTGAACCGCTAGTTTCTATTGGATCATAAACTTTATGTGAAAGACCAGTAACTGATAAGAACAGAATCTGCACTATGGTGAAAATACATTCTGCATGCTTTCTTCTCAGGGGAGCTTTTAATGAGTCCGCTACATGTCTGAGCTCTGAGCTTTCTCTTTTTCTGTCCCTTTGCTTCACTTGCTCTCTTCAGCACCAATTTATTTTCTCCTCTTTCTCTTCTTCACTCACCTTTTCCCTTCATCCTCTCTGTGTCTCTCAGAATCTCTAGAATGCTCCAAAGGTTAAATATAACACAGAAAGGGTGTGCGTGTGCAAATGTGAATGGGATTGCCCTCTCCATGGGAGATAGTTCAGCAATTTATTTATGTCTGTATTTTTTTCAGTTAGCTTTTCTGTATGGCAAATCTTGTATTTGTGCTGCTGTATTTTTTTTCCTTGTGTAAGACTTTACCTGTATTTCCTTTACCTTCTCTGTACTATATTTTTAAAGACTTTGTTATTATTTAAAACATGTAATAAAAAGATGCAGGCTGTCCTTTTTTTCTGAAATTGTTAAATAGTTGGCAACTAATTATTATTATTATTATTATTATTATTATTATATGTTGTGTGAATAGGCATTGTATCAACAAAACTAATTGATATAGGGTTTTTTTAAAGAGAAAATCTTGATACCTTAGGCTGCTTGAAGCAAAATACCTCAGGTTCTTTTGAAAGGCTTGTTCCTCCCCATGTACCCATTTTGTGATGATGAAACAAAATACAAATATTACAAAATATGAAAATGTTTCGTCATTTCCTTTTCCTTTGATTTTTGTAGTAACATAGTTGAGAGATTCCCAACAGTTTTTTATGAATGATCGACATTATCATTTATTTTTGCATACTGTAAATTATTCATTCAGTTAATGTTAGAGTTAAAGAGTTTTGTACAGTTTAGTTTGGAAGCTTGTTTCTTCCACAGGATGAAAAAATAAAAAAGGTAATTATGACTTTTATCTAATTTTTTTTCTAAAAATTCTGACTTTTTCTTTGTATTCTGAGAAAATTTTGTAATTGCAATATAAACTCAGAATGTAAGGGGGAAAAATGAGATAAAGTAATAATTTGTTTTTTTATTCGGTGACAGAAACAATCTTAGAAATGAGATAAAGTACATGAAGTTTGCAGGTAAAAAAAGGTAAAGATTTATAGAATCTGAGCAAAAATAATGAAAAACTGGAGTTTATCTGAATATTATGGAAGCCCATTTCTGGCATGGGATAAAAAAAAATGTAAAAGGTATTTGCAACATTTTATCGCACAATTTTGATTTTTTTTTCTTGTAATTCTGAGTTCATATCTCTCAGTTCGCAATTTTAAGAAAAAAGTCAGAATTACGTGATATAAAACTTGCAATTGTGAGGAAAAGTCTTAATTGTGAAAAAATTGTGAAATGTAAAGTCAAAATTGCAAGAAAATAAGTCAGTTTTTCATGATCAATTTTTTTTGTTGAGCACCCTGTTTGTGTGTTTTTCCAGTGATGTGCGCGCTTTTGTTTTGATTTTGTTTTTGAAGAAAAAAAGTCAGCCAAATATGTTTATAGTTACAGCCAGGAATTTACAAGAATTTAACCATAATTGATTCTTTTCTTAACAAGCTTAATAAATTTGACAAATGCACTAATTCAAAATATCTAAAAGGCTGTTTCCAACTGGTGGGTTGCAACCCAAAAATGGGTTACAAATATGTTCTAATAAAGTTGGGGATGCAGGGAAAATCATACTAATTACAAGATTTGCTGAAAATTTACTCAGCATGTGGACTGCCATTCTGACGGCACCCATTCACTGCAGAGAATCCACTGGTGAGCAAGTGATATAATGCTAAATTTCTCCAAATCTGATGAAAAAACAAACTCATCTACATCTTAGATGGCCTGAGTGTGAGAAAATTTTCAGCCACACATTTTTCATTTTCAGGTGAATTATTTCTTTAAATGATAGCAAAATATTTGTTCATAAGAATGTTTTTGTTAACTTTTGTATGATTTTGGCAGATTTGGAGAAAGCAGTTGAGAAACACTGATCTCTGACATACAGTGTAGTGTGTACTTAGTGGGATTTGCATACTTGACCTCTGTTGCAGTTCTGCATATACTCCACATGCTTTGGAGGTCTCTTCTGCTGTAACTCCTCACCATTGTTCTCCTCAATAAAGACCCGTCTTTATTGTCTGCCCCCTGTGGAAGAGGAGAAGGTGGTATAAAAACCTGAGTGAACACAACACTCTAACAGTGCTGAGCCCAAGCAGCTGCCCACTTACAACACACACAACGCTGCGGGGTCAAGGTGAAACCCAGCGGTAAGAAAGGCCTCCGTATGACCAGGAACACGAAATCCGTTGGGAATAGAAGGACAAAATTCCCCGCTTCCCACTTGAGAATACCATTCTGTTCTCACTCGGTTTGGGGATTTTTTCTTTCATTCCTCGTCTTGTTTTTGAATGTGAGCGCAGTGAATAAGAAACTGTGTGGGGATCTGTGTAATATGTTAATAGAACAAATTTTACTTTGTATAAACAAATGAAGGCATATGATATGAGGTGTGGGTGATTCATACATGAACCCGTGTGACGTAATCAGATATTTGTTGAGTAAGTCGATTGAAGCAGTGTGTTTGGTCTGGAGAGATAATGATTACAGAAGCCCAGCTGACGGTGACCGCATGATGACATTCAGTCGACACAAAAGACTCTCACATCACCATCAAAGCTCAAACATCCATTGCTATTAAATTGTATTATTCTATAACGCAATAATTTTCTACATTTCTAAACATAATAATTATATATAATTATAAATTATATTTTATATTTAAGTCTCACCAGAAATATTATTAAAAATAAACTTTTTTTCTTTCAGTGTCCCTTTGGTTTGTTTTAGAGTACGTGCAACAAGATGATTAGTAATAAATGGGATCATGAGTGGATTTTAAAGGGGTCCTACTATGCTTTTTCACTTTTTCACCTTTAGTTAGTCTGTAATGTTGCTGTTTGAGCATAAAAAAGATCTGCAAATTTAAAAAGCTCAAAGTCCACTTCAAAAGGAGATATTTTATTTAACAGAAATCACTTTTCAAAAACTACAACGAACGACTCGTTTGGACTACAATGCTTATTTTCTGGGATTTGTGATATCACAAATATCGACGAATGGGACGAGACCTGGTTGAGCTGCACTAGAGAAGGCAACGAGTGTTATCACTATGTCGGAGACACGCTAGCTTTCCCAAGGCAGACTGTAACAACGTTCGTAGTCACGGGAAGAAGGAGGCGGGAACCGGCGAAGACTTAAACAAAACTTTAATCAAATAAACAAACACAAAACGAAAGTAAAGCGGCAGCCCCTCGCGGACGACTGCCGTACACAAAACACAAAATAAACTCCAGACCTGGTCCTCTCTTGTTCAACACGGTTGTCACTCCTCCCTTTTATCCTTCCGGAGCTCCTCCGTGAGACTCGAGACTGGTGAGTGGTGCAGGTGTCACTCATTTTCAATTACACACTGGCCCAGCTAACCAATCACAGCACACACTGGCCCAGCTAACCAATCACAGCACACACTGGTCCAGCTAACCAATCGCAACACACACTGGTCCAGCTAACCAATCGCACCACACACTGGCCCAGCTAACCAATCGCACCACACACTGGTCCAGCTAACCAATCGCAACACACACTGGTCCAGCTGGTTCTAGTACACCCCCAAAACAAAATCAAGACTTTGTAAAAGAGCATAATAGGACCCCTTTAAATGGCTCTTCAAAACCTGGTTCATAAGTTACCGGTTTGTTATTTTCTGAAGAATAAGAATGAATTATGTTATAATTTAATAAACCATATTTAATTCTGCCTAATTAACACTGTGGAGGTTTTTGTCTAAGTGTAAGAAAAGTGTGTTATTGTAAGTGATTGGATATGAGAGTGACAAGTTCCGCTGAAGCTGACTGTTCCCAGATGCAGCCGTGTTGTGTGCCAGAGTGCTCTCCGATCCCAGAGTTTATATATGGCGACTTATAAAACTGTTACATTATATATTATGTGCCATTCAACTTACACTTTTCACCACAGTTTTGCCTTTGTATGGTGCTGCCATCTGTTGGTGGTTGGCGACGTTGTTGTTCCTGGTTTATTTGTTATCAAGGAGGCCAAATAGCAGTCATGTATTATTCAGAACACCTCTTTCTCCTTCCACATACATCATGTCTGCTCTCCTGTGATTTCAGTGATGCCAATGAAAGGAGACACCATCTATAATTGTCAGGTGGGCCAAATGTGCTCCTGAATCACAGGTAGGTCTGAGTCCTCAGGCGCCGAGCACATTGCTCAGGGGAAGACAGGAGACGGCGTGTCTGGAATCAGAGAGATGTGTATTGATTTGTACAGTATTAGCACAAGGTAAACGTCTAAATTGAATCACCCTTGTGTGCTATGATTTCATGTAAGACCTGCCATCTTTTACTCATCCTCGTGTCATCCCAAACCCATATGACTTTCAAAAAAGAGACGTTTAACAGTATGCCCAGGCTGTCCTTTTCAATATAATGACAGTGAATGGGGACTGGGGCTGTCAGTCTCCAAAAATAAGCATCATAAAGACTTGTGAGCTCTATTTTAAGTCTTTTTGTGAGGAACAGAATAACTATTTGTAGCCAGGAGACATGGAAGCTGAAGTCATTGAAACTGGCTCGACACATCTTGAGATGGCATGCTTGAATATACGTTCGCTTTATATTTGCTCTATTTTTCATACAAAGCTGTCACTGGACTTCATAAACAACATAAAGTACATAAATTCTATTAACTACTTTACTGGTGGTGGTATTGGCCCTTAAAAGAGCAGTGCGTCCTTCTGCTTGTGCTAGCTTTATTTTGTGGCCCACTTAAGTAGGCTTAATGATATAGTCACATTTTAATTTTTAGCTGAAATTATTATTTTTTAATGCACAAACGTGCAATATAAAGTAAATTTCGAAATGCTCAATTCAAGTTGCTTTCCTTTTAGTCTAACTGTTGGACCCCACAGGAACGCACTCTGAAGAGAAGAATCTTCAGGAACTTCAGGATCTTCTGACAACCTCAGTAGGAATTAGTTATTTCCTCGATTCTAGCTGAATCTTCCTGGACCTTTAATGACTATTCTTTAAAAGAAATGGTTCCAGACTGTATAGTTACATCTTCGAGAGTGAAAATGACCAATTACACAGCTAAGACTGAACTACAGGTAAAGACTTTAGATATTGTTCCCCATGCAGGTGTTCGCGAGCCCCTAGCGGTTCATGGTAGAATTGCACGTATTCGTGAGATCGTCGTCACTATGAGCTCATTTTTGCATTGATAATTAATAAATGAAAATAATGTATTTTTAAACAAAATGTGTAAAATGAAAAAGAAAAAAAAAGAAAATAACACATTACTCCGATAATGTATGAAAAAATAAGTCACCAAAGTTAATAATATATATTTTTAAAAAGGTTAGAACATAAAATTTCAGGTGGCACTTTCAGGGAGGGTTTAGAACAGCGTATTAAAGGGGTCATATGATGCTGCTAAAAAAAACATTAGTTTGTGTATTTGGTGTAATGAAATGTGTTTATGCGGTTTAAAGTAAAAAAAAAAACATTATTTTCCACATACTGCACATCAGGGGTTTTCAACCTTTTAGGATATGCGCCCCCCCCCCCAAGTTGGTCTAATTTCACTCGCGCCCCCCCAACATCCAACAAGCCCCCCGGTATTACTGTAGTCACACCGAATTACTTTATTAACATTAACATAAAAGCAAATATCCATTACAGCTATTAAAGCAGCGAACAAATTTTCTTTTGCTCTTTTTCATTAACATTATTTACATAAGAAATGCACGGATCCGTTATACTGATGTACATTTGATATTTTCTTTACTGTTTACATTCTCTTAAAACAACCGACTGTGCTTACAAGGATACTTGTCAAGACAGCCATTGGTATTCACCTGCTGTCTGAGAAGACTATCTGTTTGTGTACTTCAGGTGTGTGAGCGGTGTGCATAGAAACGCTCTATCACAGCGCGTGAGTACCGCATTGAGATGTCTTGGGCTTAAATGGCTTAAAATTACTTTAATGTTTAAACTGACAAGACTTAAAACACGTGAGAATGAAAAACTTTCTCGAGGAAGCAGCACTGGCCTGATCATTAAGATAGTTTTGGGGGGCTAAGGTGACAGATAGGGGGGCTGAAACCCACCTAAAAAGGGTTTAGAACCGCCCCTGGTATAGCGTGCGTAATTACAGTGAAACATAAATATATAACCAGTTTACCTGATCCAATGTGATGGCTGAGCCTGTTTCTGAGATAACAACATGCCAATCCTTGGTTGGATTTCCGACACGGCTAATTGTAAATCATATTACACAGTCAATAAGAGTGACCAGGGTTGCCAGGTTTTCACAACAAACCCCTTCTAATTGCTACTCAAAACTAGCCCAAAACTACAAAACGCGGTAAGTGTTAAAGTAGCCCAATTCCGCGGGAAAACCGCGGACTGGCAACACTGAGCGTGACTGATACTCGAGTTAACTCTGCTCTAACTGTCGACTAGCAGTGGGAGTCAGATTGCCCCCTAGTGGATGGCTAAAGATTTGTTAACTCATATTCATAATTTCTCAAGAGATCATCTCTAAATTAACTGATGCTCGCGCCCCCCTTGACAAGTGCCCCTAGGGGCGCCCCACAGGTTGAAAACCCCTGCTATACATTATTGTTTCTCATCTATGCCCCGCCTTTTTGAACCGTGACGATTTTTACAAAGCTCATCGGTCTGAAAAAGCGAGGTGTGCTGTGATTGGCCAGATATCCAGTGCGTTGTGATTGGCCGAATACCTCAAGCGTGACACGGAAATGTTACGCCCCTCACCATACTGTTGAATTTCCTCAGCGACCAGCACAGATCAGCTCTAGGCATGACGAAGCGGATATCGTCCTCTTTTGGAAGACCAAACAAAGAAGTTTCGCTTTCACAACGAAGCACACAGCGTCTTCAGGATATGGCAGCGGCAAAAATACTACAGCGAGAATAAAAGTTACGCCTTCTTTCTTTGCGTGAACATTTGGGAGGTGTTATGCAAATCTTCCCACAGAGCGACGTAGACATGTGGGGGCGTGTTAGAACGAGCCGTTTTAGGTAGGTATAGCTGACTCTTAACTTTTATAAAGAATATCTCTTTGGATTTGAGACTTTAGTCTTTGCAACTTTACAGATCTTCTTTATGCACCAAGAGCTTGTAACCCTCCAAAGAGAAAGGAAAAATTGAAATCGCATCATATGACCCCTTTAATGTGTGAAAATCTGCAATAGAGATGTGCTGCCAGTCGCGTTTGCAATGATATAATCATGTCTACAGCGCCATCTGTTGGTAGGATATGAGAGATTGTTCTTTATTCCTTGACTGGAACGTCGACAACTTTGACAGTGGTTTAAAATAAATATATGTATGAAATGATAAATAAAGAAGCATATGACGTTATAGAATATGTATCAATTAAATTTTAAGTGAACAGACCTGAAAAGCAAGAATGAGTTCTGAAACATGCTAGAAATTATGGGAAAAAAAAATATTTAAAAAAAATATTTTAAAGAGTGAAAGAAAAAAAGCACTCTTTATTATTACTATTTAATAATAATACATTAAAATAAGAAAGGAGAGGGTTCGAGAAAGAGAAATAAGTATTTATTAAATGTGGTCTCTTGCAGGATATTTGTGTTTATTTCTGACTGCAGCTGAGGTGAAGCTCTTCGTTCCGTCCTTTAGTGCAGACAGTCGTCTCGCTGGGCTTTGACACACAGTCTGTGTTCGCTTCCGGATTCCCGAAATCAAGCAGCAGAGGGACCGAAGCATTAGACACTCCGTGTAGGCTACTTCATGCCTGCCAGCCTTACAGACATCAAGACACGGAGCACCGGCATCCCACAAGACGATCAGCACAGTTCTGACAGCTGAGCCCCACCAGTCCTCATATCACCCGCTGCTGAGTTTACAACGAGGCTCTCTAGAAAAGAAAGCAGTTAAATCAACGAGGAGCAGCTCTGTGTCCAAAACTGTTATACATTTAGGCACCACTCCATAGAGACCAAATCCAGCCTGGACATCATTTGAGACAGCCGGTTAAAGTCCAAGCAGAGCTGGCGTGGATCAGCTGCCAGCAGCATGGACTGGTTGATGGGGTGAGTTCAATATGAACTATTTTGGCCACTTATAAATTATCACGTTTGAGTTTGTGGCGTTTTATGCCACATCACATTTAAGCGCAAATTAAAGTTGTTTTTCTTAAAAGTGAATGAGCATTGAAATTTAGTGGAATATAAACTCAGCTTATTGACTATTAAATTGAATTGAAAGTGGCTCTACAGTCATTCTGTAGCATATTGTCTGACATTAAAATTGCCCATAACTTTAAACAGAACATGGTACCTTACTACTTGTGTGGTTTTCTTCATGACATCCTGCCACATGAGAAGCAACACCCTGACCTGTCAGGTTATTTTAGGTCAAGAAGTGATCAGAAGACTTAAGTATTTGTCACTGATGTATTACAGATCCATTAAGACATTTACTTTTTGATACTAAGTTCGTTTTTGAGATTTTCTCTCAGGTATTGGCGAATGGTTGGATGGATGTCTATCAGGAGGTTAGTTTTACATTAACTTGACTGCATGAGCTCTACTTTTTTTCCATGTAAACTTCACTTTGAGTTACATGTTACCTTTCAGTTTGAGCGTATGAAGTATCTTAAAAGGGTAGTTCACCAAAAAAATAAAATGCATCATGAGGTTTCAAACCTGTATTTCATTCTTCTGTGGAACACAAAAGAAGATATTTTGAAAAATTTATTTTTGGAAATACAATGAAAGTCAATGGGGTCCAAAACAACATTGGACCCCGTTGACTTTCATTGTATGGACAAAAACAAGAGTTATCTTCAAAATATCTTCATTTGTGTTCCACAAAAGAAAGAAATTCATACATGTTTGGAAAAACTGTAAATGATGACAGGATTTTCATTTATGGCTGAACTATCGCTTTAAATATGCAGTAAGTAGTAAAGTTTGAGTTCATATCAGTAAATCATATCAGTGACTTCATAAAAGCTGTTTTATTCTGCATAAAGTTGGACCTCCTTCGTGGTGTTAGCCATATTGATATCACTTGACTTCCTGAATAATACTCACTTTTTCTTGGTAGCCTCCTATTGGACACTTTTGGTTAAAGGATGTTAAACACCTTTATTGTGGTTGGTTGTTCCATAAATCATTAGGAGTTAATTCAAATGTAAAAATCATTAATTTCATGTGTGATGCATCTTCATGATTCAGTACTGATCAAGGTTATTTTCGTAAACGAAAACTAAAACTAAGACGAAAACGATTGATCGTAAACTGAAATAAAATAAAAATATCAAAATAACTGGAAAACTAAAACAAAACGAAACTAACAACAGTTATTGAAAAACGAACTGAAATAAAATAATAATTATCAAAAATAAATAATCGTTTTCGTAATCATTAGGTTCTCACCCCGTGGCAGAAAAATATATGAGCCGTGTGGCGGTTTAGGGAATTAGGCCTACCTGTAAATGGCATATCATGCTTGTGAGGTTATCTGACGTAGAGACGCAAAGCAGTTTAAAGCAGAGTCCTGCACGGGTCCTGTTTGGTAAACTCGCACCAGCAGTACTCAACAGAACACCCGACCCGTTATCCGACAGCAGCACTAATTTAATTTAATTTAATTCTGTACCCGACCCGTTTGACATAAAGACCGCGACCCGAACCGCCTTTGCATTAAATCTACTACATTAGGTAGGCAAAATTATTTATTTTCTAATGTAGGCTAACACAAGAAATCAAACCAACTAGGTTACTGCTCTCGTATAACAGGAAAATTATTTGTAGATATATTTGCATTTATTATTTATTTGTATATGTATGTATATATATATATATATATATATATATATATATATGTATATATTATTTATTATATGAAGACTGGCCCAGCTCTCACCTCTACGCCTTCTCCCTGATTGCGCTGCTTCCTCAGGTCATCAGGCGGGTCAGGGAAGTCGGTTGCTCAATCCTCCTGGTGGCCCCACTTTGGAGGAACCAAACTTGGTTCCCCGAGTTAATGCAGCTGTCAGCAGTTGCCCCGTGGCCGATACCGTTACGGAGGGATCTTCTCTCACAGGCGAAGGGCATGATTTGGCACCCCCGGCCAGAGCTGTGGAGCCTTCATGTCTGGAACCTCGACGGGATCCTTTGCGGCTCCCAATGAGCGTGAGCATGAGCATGCTCACTCTCGTTGGGAGAGTTGCAACACCATTTTGGAGGCTAGAGCACCATCTACAAGACGGCTCTACGCTCTTAAATAGTCAGTCTTCAGTGACTGGTGTGCAGCATGAAGCCTGGACCCGGTAGCTTGTGACGTGTACCATGTGCTGTCCTTTTTACAAGAGCTACTGGATAACGGGCGCACCCCTTCCACGCTCAAAATTTATGTGGCAGCTATCACAGCGAATCATTCTCTCGAAGCTAGCCAGTCAGTCGGCAGAAACGACTTGGTCAATAATTTCTTGAAGGGCGCCCGGAGATTGTATCCTGCTCACCCTCAGACCGTGCCGACCTGGGACTTATCCATAGTCCCAGGTCGGCACGTGCTGCTTTCGAGCCGCTCCATTCGGCCGACTTGCGGCCCATGTCACTTAAAGGAGACATATTATGCCCCTTTTTACAATATGTAATATAAGTCTCTGGTGTCCCTAGACTGTGTCTGTAAAGTTTCAGCTCAAAATACCCCACAGATAATTTATTATATCATTTTGAAAATGCCTATTTTGAGTGGAAGTAGAAACACGCTGTTTTTCGGGCCTGTCTCTTTAAATGCAAATGAGCTGCTGCTCCCCGCCCCTTTTTCCAGAATAGAGTTGCATCATTACAGCTTGTACCTGCTAAAAAACATCTGTTTTGGTTCTAATTGTCATGTTTATCATGCTGAAATCATGCATTTTAAACCATATTAGTTTAAACTTCTGATATATGGTTTTCTGAGCGCACACATCCGAAGCATACGGACAGAAAGCGGCTGTCACAGCATGTGAGTACTAAACTAAGTTCTCATTCACACAAGTTTACGTTAAAAACACACATGAGTTACAAATACAGTTGGTTATGTCTGTGAAGGTAAACGGCTGGGAAATAAATCGCATGTTTATTTTAGATCTGTGTGGCTGTTCTGTGCTCATCTGTGCAGCCAAAGGAAGAACAGCTAGCATGTTTTGCTCAAACGTTCGCCATGGCATTAGAACTGGTACACCGTTGTTGCTTGCGAAATCAAAATGATGGCGCCGTGAGTGGAAGCTTGCAGATTAAGGGGCGGTAATATTATAATTAGATCCCTTTGACATGTCACCAAGGGAGCGAAATCAGACGCGCTCGTTTTCTCAGACAATTGCAGAAAAGGGCTTACCAAAACAAAGTTACTGGGTTAATCTGTTTCACGTTTCCTTGGTTGGTAGATGCACCGGGGACCTGATTATAGCACTTAAAACCTGGAAAAGTCAGATTTTCATGATATGTCACCTTTATGACTAGTGCTGTGTTCGATACATTGATACGACGATGTATCGTCACAGAGATTTGACGATACGAGTACCGATACAGCTGGCCCTCTATCGATATCGTGGCACGTGTGCAGCAGTGGACCGCGCTTAATTTTAATACAAGAACACCATTTAAAATGGAGTAGAAAAGTGCGAGGTTTCTAAAAATATATGAATAGAGCAAAATATATAGGCTACAACAAGGTTTAATCTGGCCGCAGAGGGGAACACAACTGGGGTTGCCTGATATAAAGAGACCTAATCCCAGACACAGAGCTTCCCACTTGCACAATATGGAAATGTCTGCTAAGTGTGTTACTTATCTTTGTCAACCTGGCAACCATGTGTACGTGCTCTCTCTCCACTTTGGATAAACACGCTTGCTTTCTGAAAACACCGGTAAGCTTGCAGTTTAGCGATCTCCACTTCAGTATTCTATTCTCAGAAAAGTGTAATTCATCAAGTATTCAATTATGAGAGAGAGAGGTTGTGTATGTATGAATTACCACCATTTTGTCGCGTTTCTATATTAACAGTGAAGCTGTGACTTTAATTGCTTTAGAAACGATGATGTCACCAGCTCCTTGTTGAGAAAGATAATGTAGCTCTTCAGCGATTAAGCTATTTTATTGATAAAATTGAGGGGCAGCACTAAAAGGTTTGTCTAAACGCGAAAAATAATGTCTGTGTGCTCAGCGTGATCTAGTGACTAAACGTGTGTGCGTGAGGTACAGTGAAAACAGCGCATTAGTTTAGAACTCTTCTAATTTTT
>NW_015505662.1:193045-194171 GCF_001515645.1 Sinocyclocheilus grahami | reverse complement strand
AGCTTGCAGTTTAGCGATCTCCACTTCAGTATTCTATTCTCAGAAAAGTGTAATTCATCAAGTATTCAATTATGAGAGAGAGAGGTTGTGTATGTATGAATTACCACCGTTTTGCCGCATTTCTCTAATAACAGTGAAGCTGTGGCTTTAATTCCTTTAGAAACAATGATGTTACCAGCTCCTTGTTGAGAAAGATAATGTAGCTCTTGAGCGATTAAGCTATTTTATTGATAAAATTGCGGGGCAGCGCTAAAAAGTTTGTCTGAGCGCTAAAAAGAATGTATGTGCGCGCGCAGCGTGATCTGTTTGAGTGACTAATTGTGTGTGTGCATTTGATACAGTGAAGACAGCGCATTAGTTTAGAACTCTTCTAATTTTTATTTTTTTAAATGTAGAAAGTGTGTTAATTTGTGCAATGATAACCTACCAGTCCAGCAATGTAAATATTTTTTTTATATATATATTAGTATGTGTACATTACAATATAAATTTATTAGAATGAGTACATTATTATGTATGGGCTTAAAAATAAGATGCAAACAATCAGAATATTGTACCTGGTGGGTGCCCAATGTAAACATGAAACATATGTCATCACCTATATTGTACTTTGGTACAATTATGGAGGCCCTTCATAATGCAGAGGTCAACTGCCTGCTCTGCCAATAGTTAGAAATGGCCCTATAGTATGCCGTGTTTAATAAACAGCTGTTTTACAAAATTCTGCTGAGGTGAAATTCAGTTCAGTCCTGTATCATGATACAGTTCGTATCGTGGCCTCTGTATCGTGATACGTATCATATCGTGACTTTGCTGGTGATACACAGCTCTACTTAAGACCGCCCTCCTTTTGGCATTAGTGTCGGTCAAGCGAGTAGGTGACTTGCAGGCACTGTCAGTCAGTGCTTCCTGTCTGGAGTTTGGGCCTAACGACTGTAAGGTCGTCCTCAAGCCAAGACATGGTTATGTAACTAAGGTGCTCTCAACTCCGTTCAGAGCCCAGGTTATTACCCTTCTAGCACTCCCCACTGCAGACGGCGAGCAGGGTCCCAGTCCACTCTGTCCAGTGAGTGTACATTGAGCGCTCTGGTCTTTTCAGACAATCAGAGCAGCTGTTTGTCTGCTT
>NW_015505662.1:180135-192290 GCF_001515645.1 Sinocyclocheilus grahami | reverse complement strand
AGCTTGCAGTTTAGCGATCTCCACTTCAGTATTCTATTCTCAGAAAAGTGTAATTCATCAAGTATTCAATTATGAGAGAGAGAGGTTGTGTATGTATGAATTACCACCGTTTTGCCGCATTTCTCTAATAACAGTGAAGCTGTGGCTTTAATTCCTTTAGAAACAATGATGTTACCAGCTCCTTGTTGAGAAAGATAATGTAGCTCTTGAGCGATTAAGCTATTTTATTGATAAAATTGCGGGGCAGCGCTAAAAAGTTTGTCTGAGCGCTAAAAAGAATGTATGTGCGCGCGCAGCGTGATCTGTTTGAGTGACTAATTGTGTGTGTGCATTTGATACAGTGAAGACAGCGCATTAGTTTAGAACTCTTCTAATTTTTATTTTTTTAAATGTAGAAAGTGTGTTAATTTGTGCAATGATAACCTACCAGTCCAGCAATGTAAATATTTTTTTTTATATATATATTAGTATGTGTACATTACAATATAAATTTATTAGAATGAGTACATTATTATGTATGGGCTTAAAAATAAGATGCAAACAATCAGAATATTGTACCTGGTGGGTGCCCAATGTAAACATGAAACATATGTCATCACCTATATTGTACTTTGGTACAATTATGGAGGCCCTTCATAATGCAGAGGTCAACTGCCTGCTCTGCCAATAGTTAGAAATGGCCCTATAGTATGCCGTGTTTAATAAACAGCTGTTTTACAAAATTCTGCTGAGGTGAAATTCAGTTCAGTCCTGTATCATGATACAGTTCGTATCGTGGCCTCTGTATCGTGATACGTATCATATCGTGACTTTGCTGGTGATACACAGCTCTACTTAAGACCGCCCTCCTTTTGGCATTAGTGTCGGTCAAGCGAGTAGGTGACTTGCAGGCACTGTCAGTCAGTGCTTCCTGTCTGGAGTTTGGGCCTAACGACTGTAAGGTCGTCCTCAAGCCAAGACATGGTTATGTAACTAAGGTGCTCTCAACTCCGTTCAGAGCCCAGGTTATTACCCTTCTAGCACTCCCCACTGCAGACGGCGAGCAGGGTCCCAGTCCACTCTGTCCAGTGAGTGTACATTGAGCGCTCTGGTCTTTTCAGACAATCAGAGCAGCTGTTTGTCTGCTTTGGAGGCCGCTGTAAAGGGCTGCCGGTTACGAAGCAAAGACTTTCCCACTGGATAGTAGATGCTATAGCCTTGGCTTATGCCTCAGAATGCATGCAATGACCCATAGGGGTGAGGGCTCACTCCACCAGAGAAATGGCCTCCTCCTGTGTGTGGTCCAGTGGAATTTCTATAAGTGAGATTGGTGCAGCCGCCGGCTGGTCGTCGCCGTCCACTTTTGCCAGATTCTACAATTTAGACGTCCCTGCCTTGCAGGCATGGATTTTGTCTATTAAGTTTGCTTATTTCCCCCCGAGGGCGGAAATAGTTATATCTGTAGTCCGCAGCAGTGCTTGGGACTCAGTTTGGCTCATGTTCTTTGGAGTCCTTAATTAAGTGTTCCTAGACTAGGCTCGCAGAGGGGGTAGTTCTATATCTGCTCATAGCATGGCGTGATTGGATGCGTTCCCCATACACAACGTGAGAGAACATTCGAAAGGGAACGCTCCAGTTACTGACGTAACCCTGAGATAAGGGAATGAGTGTTGTCACTTGCCGTGCTACAAGCTGCACGCGAATCAATGACTGTCGCTTCAGTCGAATGATTCTGATGAAATAGCGCTCTGAGCCGACTTATATAAGGGTCGGCTCCGCCCATTCTGGTGGGCTAGAGCACCATTGGTTTGTGCAGTTACACAAACGTGAACAAATCAGGCTTCAGTATCAGTGTAAACGGGAGTTTCCCCATACACAACGCTCATTCCCTTATCTCAGAGAACCGAGGTTACGTCAATAACCGGAGCATTTTCCATAGATTTTAATCATCTTAATTGTTGTCTTCTGAGCAAAGTTGATTTCTAAGAGCTTTGTGAACTCCCACCTACACTCCCATTGGTTATCGCTGCATTGTGCCACTGCTCATTTGCATAAAGTCGAACTATATGTTGCTCATCTTAGATCAAATCAGCAACTCTTATTAAAAAAATTAATGACTTGCGGTCCCTTTGTCACTTCAAAGAGATGTCACCCATCAACGCCTTCAGAGTGTTGACTAGCTGTTGCCATGCAGACTTTTCTGACTGACTTAAGTGCAGATTCCCATATGCAAAAGTAAAAGCTATATGAATAAGCACAGGCAAGATGAAACATGCAACAGAGCATAATTTTGAGAGTGGTTCTCTGCTGTCTAGCAGTTAGATCACATGTGGCTTCAGCCTCTGGTTATAGACAGAAGGTCAGGCATCGTCAGGCATTCCTATGGGTTTATGCCATCATACAGCTGGTTTAACAGGTCCAAAGACAGTGACCATACATTCACATTCCTATCTCATTACATAAGCATCCTCTGCTGAACTGCTGCTGCTGTTTTTGTCTGTTTTGACCACATAAAGCATCATGCTGGCCATAGCAGGTTGGTAGGCCAAATCCTTTCCTGTTTTGATGTCTTGTGTAAGTGGCATTTTGGCTTCTGCCCTGTGATTCATCCAGCATTCAGGCAGAAGAACGGGTTGAACTGTGTTTATTCAAACTTACAAGCGAATTTATCAATAAAGGCAACATGAAAGCCACTGAATATTATGCAAGAAATAATTTAGGTCAGGACTTGTTTTTACTTGATTTTCAGAACCCGATCTTAATAAGGAATCGCCACTTTGTAAAATATGTTTTCAAAAAATGGAACCAGTGATGTCAGCAAATTGTACAAAAACGAACAGATGAGATGAGTATTTTTCTTTACAGTGTGGAGAATAAAACAGCCATAAATTCCCTGCCTGTGCAGCCTTGGTTTTTTTAGCAATTGCTAATTTTTTTTTTTTTTTTTAAGTAGCTGTACCAACTTGGTTGTTGGCCAATTTTTTTTTTTTGGTCAATATTGTATCACTATTGGTCGATATTATATTTTTATTTATGTATTTCTTATTTAGTTAGTTAAATTTATTGGTATTGATTGATACAGATTTTTTTATATATCAGTACTGGATGATATTATTGTTATTATTATTATTTTACATATTCATATTGGATATTTAATGCTTATTTGTTTTTTTTTACACTTTTTAAGTTTTTAAGTTTAAGTTTGCCATTATCTAACACTTTTTTTAAAGTTAATCTTTAAAAACACTGTTAAATGCAATCTTTAGATTATCGCAAAATGAATGTCATTTTTTCTACTGCACATTATAATGTTGTGATGTTTAAATTTACATGTAGCTGTTAAAACAACTGATTTTTATTTTTTAGTAATTTAATTTATAAAAAATAGTACAGAATTTTGACATTAGCCATTTATCTGTTATTGTCTGTAACATGTCAATAATGATTAACTTATCGGTTTTCGGCAATAACATGTCAATAACTTCAGCTTATTGGTTATCGTTCATAATATGTCAGTAATTATCAACTTATCGGTTATCTGCAATAATATGTCAGTAATTTTCAGCTTATTGGTTATCGGCAATAACATCAGTAATTATCAGCTTACCGATTATCTGCAATAACATGTCAGTAATTATCAGCTTATCTGTTATCGGAAATAACATATCAGTAATTTTCAACTTATCGAAAGTAACATGTCAGTAATTTTCAGCTTATTGATTATCGGTAATAGCTTGTCAGTAATTATCACCTTATCTGTTATCGCAATCACATTTCAATAATTTCAGCTTATCGGTTATTGGCAATAACATATCAGTAAAAGCTTATCTGGTATAATCTGCCAGAATTTTAATATCAGATTTTATGTTGTCTTTAATTTGCTTAGAAAAAAAATTCTGTAAAGAAACAGTCAGGTTCTGTCAGGGGACAGGTTAACGTCCCTGCTTGAATGCTAGCAATAGTTTTATAAACTTTATAAGCTATTGGTGTCAAGGAGGGCACTTGACACACATAGAATGGAGCACAGAACTTTTATTGGAGTGGAGATTTCCACTATGTAGAAAAAATTGCGATTACAGAAAGGCCGGAGGGAAGGAAGTGCTGTCCACTGGGTGGAGGGAGCCATTGTTTTCAGAGCAGTGCTTTATGGGAACTGTGTCAGATTTTACAATAGCCGTGATGTTTATTATTACAGGTCAAGATTTTATGACTGGTCAACTTCAGTTATTAGTTATGTAGTTTGCTATATTGTGTAAACATTTACACACAGTAATTTTAAAATGTATTTGTTTCCTGTAGACCGTTAGTAGACAGTGATTCTACAAATGTAAGTGCTGTACATGGAATAAAAAGGAAGTAAACTGTGATTAGTTAAGGTCTGATGAATGAATCCATTATTATTTGTAGTCTTGAACTGTTTTTGATTTTGTTTTTTGGTAGTGTGGCAGTGTGTTTTTCTTCTGAAAGGTCCTAGTCTATCCTTGGGGTCTGTGCTTGTTTTATTTGGCATTGCTGCTTACTTGCTTGTTTGCTTGCAAATTCTATACTTAGTGCAGAACCGACAGTGCCAGTACATTTCAAAACAAGTCAAACGTTGAGTAATATTAAGCTCTCTATTGTATTTACTCCCATAGCTCTTACATGATTCATTATTTCAATTAAATAAAAATATAATTCAAGTTTTTTTTATTGCACCTTATGCTTGTTTATGGGTCAGTGATACTCATTTTTTTGTACACATCTCTTAATTTATTCAAAACTACAGAACACAATCCAATTCATATATACAGTATCTTGAGTACCTCTTCTAAGATGAGCATGTTTTTAATTTATGAATTCAGAATTAATTCATATTGTGCATAAAGCAAAAAAAAAAAGTCTTTATCATAATTAAAAAAATGTATGAAATAAATAAATATCTTGACAATCTTTTATCTTTAATTATTAGAGAAAAAAATCACAAAACTTCACTGCTCAATTTTAAAAACTGCTGTTCGCCAAATAAGTCACATGGTGCAACCAATGTGCAAATAAAACGGAATAATAATAATAATAAATTAATATAATAGTGAAACCCCTGACAAAATCTGAGGACTGCCAAGATCAATAAATCTCTATAATTTGAAATTGTATGACAAGGCAAGGCTTGTACAGGTTGTAGAATGTCATGGCGCAACTGAATTTTTTTTTAAATTAATTAATTAATATGTCAAGATATTTGTTAAATAACATACTTTTATCTTGAAATATTAAAAACTTAGAAATAGGCTCTTAAAATCATAAGAAATACATGAAGTACATTTCTAAACTTGTTTTCAACTAGACCTTAAACTAGAGTTTTTGTTTTCTTTATCGTTGACACATTGATTCAAATAGGTGTAGTGCAAGACTGACACTCTTGTGATTACGGATAAACTTTTGTGACTGGGTTAACCTGTTTTATTTCAAGTGCACTGCTAACAATTATCTCATAGGGTTCACATAGTCATTAGCACTGTAAAGCAAACATCAGCACACAAAATGTCAATAAACTAGCTTTCTAAAAGAATCTTGAGGTAGTTTATGAAATGTTGGCTCAAACAGACTCTTAAGAGCCTCGATCAGTCTATTAAAACCAAAAACAAACCCTTATGCCCTGACCTTTTGTCAGAGTTTTTGTGATGAGCTGTCGAGGAGGAATGTCTGCTGTCAGCCAATGAGCTCTGATTAAACAGAAGGTCATGTGATGCTGGCTTTTTTATTGTACTGTAAAGTACGTCATCCTCTTTCTTGTCTTCAGGAGACTGTCTGTTTCAGTGTGTCTAAACAGGCATCTGTAAGTTGTAGGCTCGCTGTAAGCCTCCTTATAGGATGTCCTGACAGTGGGGCGTAGTTAGGTCTCCTCTTGTTTTAGAGAGTCGTCATGCTGAAGCCTCCGCTCCTAGAGCTTGGCCATCTACTGAGAGCGTCCTCAGGCCTCCTCTTGCTACAGAGAGTTATTTCTTTGAGGCCTCAACTCACCAGATCTCCGCAAGGACAGCATGTGTGAGTTGTAGGCTCTCTGTGAGCCTCCTTATAGGATATCCTGACAGTGGGGCATAGTTAGGCCTCCTCTTGTTTTAGAGAGTCGTCATGCTGAGGCCTCCACTCCTAGAGCTTGACCATCTACTGAGAGTGTCCTCAGGCCTCCTCTCGCTACAGAGAGTTATCTTCATTGAGGCCTTCGCTCGCCAGAGCTCCACTAGGATAGTATCTGTGAGTTGTAGGCTCGCTGTGAGCCTCCTTACATGATGTCCTGAGCTTTGGGTATAGTTAGGCCTCTTCTCACTTTAGAGAGTAGTCATACTGCAAGCATTCTCAGGCCTCCTCTCGCTACAGAGAGTTATTTCATTGAGGCCTCAACTTGCCAGATCTCCGCAAGGACAGCATGTGTGAGTTGTAGGCTCTCTGTGAGCCTCCTTATAGGATGTCCTGACAGTGGGGCGTAGATAGGCCTCCTCTCGTTTTAGAGAATCGTCATGCTGAGGCCTCCACTCCTAGAGCTTGGCCATCTACTGCGAGGGTTGTCAGGCCTCCTCTCGCTACAGAGAGTTATTTTCATTGAGGACTCCTCTCGCCAGAGCTCCACTAGGATAGCGTTTTAGAGAGTCGTCATGCTGAGGCCTCTGCTCCTAGAGCTCGGCCTTCTACTGAGAGCATCCTCAGGCCTCCTCTCACTACAGAGAGTTATTTATTTGAGGCCTCCACTTGCCAGAGGTAGGCATCCTCTCGTTTTAGAGAGTCGTCATGCTGAGGCCTCTGCTCCAAGAGCTCGGCCTTCTACTGAGAGCGTCCTCAGGCCTCCTCTCACTACAGAGAGTTATTTCTTTGAGGCCTCCGCTCGCCAGAGATAGGCATCCTCTCGTTTTAAAGAGTTGTCATGCTGAGGCCTCCGCTCCTAAAGTTTGGCTAGGTATTGGCTAGGTAGAATGAAGTGTTGCTAGGCCGCCTCTCATTGAGGTTTTGTATTTAGGCCTCCACTCTGCAGAGCTTTGCAGGCCAGTTGGCTCTGAATGTTAGGCTCTCTGTGAGCCTTCGTGGATGCTGGCCTCAATAATAAGAATGAAGTTAGGCTTCCTGTCTCCTTTTGAGGCTTCCGTTCTTGAGAAGCTCCGGTCTATGATCATTTTTGCTGGTGCAGGGGTGATGACTCCTTTGAGTCTTTGACTTAGTTTGGCCAATAAGACACTTATCCCTTCAGCATGGCAGCATGGGTATACTATTCCCCATAGCTGCCTCTAGGGGACGCAGTGTAGAATTTCCATTTGAAAGGGAACGTCTCAGGTTATGCATGTAAGCGTGCTTGCGTCCCTTTGCCCTCTGCTTCAGGAATTCCTGCACGTCTCCTTCAGACAAGAAGAGGATGACATATTTTACAGGTCCCCTTTTATACTCTTGGCCACACCAATTTTGATGTCATTGGCTGCCGCCTGCCAATTTCAAGTTCATTGTCGTGTTTAGACTCATGCTTCAGACATCGGTCATGCCGGAGGCATTCCCCATAGTGCCCTCTAGGGGATGCAGCGTCTTTTTCCCCTTTTCTGGGAACCATGGTTACATGCGTAACCTGGCAGCTTTAAAATAATTACCATTTGCAGTCAAAGTTTCTTTATAAACACATAAAACATAAAAAGCTGTTTAAAGGCCTTTCTTATGCATTCAAAAGTGAAGATTTGCCACTGACAACGGTTTAATGATTTTCAAAGGTATTTAACAGTTCAGTGAACTCTTACTGTACAAAAGTAAGTAAGTAAGTAAGTGTGTTTGGTAGTT
Organism: Sinocyclocheilus grahami; assembly: GCF_001515645.1. NCBI lineage: Eukaryota > Metazoa > Chordata > Actinopteri > Cypriniformes > Cyprinidae > Sinocyclocheilus > Sinocyclocheilus grahami. The sequence continues at coordinate 184,520 of NW_015505662.1, read as the reverse complement.
TCTACTTGTTTTCTCATTTATTGTTATTGCTGTTATTTCGTCCTCATTCAGGGTCTGTGGTGTGTGTTTCATGTCTGTAAACATGTTTTATGCGCAGGGCTCGCAAAATCGCTAATTTCATTTGACCTATAATTCCTGATAAAGCAGCGTTTATGAGTGCGGAGCTGCTTTGTGTACAGCCGTTACCTGGTAAACCACAATATTTCAGCGCTCCTAAAGCACCACCTCGTGGCAGAGAATGAATTTGCATTTCCAATAAGCCTTTCTTGCTGTTTATGGTCAGATCAATGCAAATATCAACTCATGTTTTTACACAGAAAACACAGAGTTGTAAATGAGAAAGCAGCGAATGTGCCTTCTACAAATCTAAACAATTAAGACAGTAATATTTATACGTTTTAAATTGAGAATAATTTACATGCTTGATTTATCCCTTTTCATAAAAATGGTCTAAAGGCTGGAATGCTGTTGTATAGGATTTTTGTTTTTGTGAAAACCTGTATCTGAATTGTAAATCATGTAATTTTATGGCTCAATACTGTATGTTACCACAGACATTGTCCAACTCCACTCATACTGTGTTCATTTTACTTGTGCAGCTCTTAAAATGGGTCATAAATTGCATTTATTTTTAAAAATTCTGCAGATACCCTGTAAATAGTTAAATAAAATTTCTTCCTTCATATTTGTTGATATTTGTGTATTGAAAATATTTTTTTGATTGACATTTAAACTCCTATCTGATTTTCTATATTTAAAAAAAGTTTATTTTTATTTTTATTTGGGCTAGTTAAATTAATTTTCGAGCTACCAAAATCTGAAGAGTACCTGCCTGAAGGGCTACCAGGGATTTTGAAATTTTGCGAACACTGATGCATACTAGACATCATGCATAAGGATTCTTGATGCAGGCTATCATGTGTTCATGGACCTTTTTTTAATCAATGTTAAGATTTTCACAATTTTTTCAAACGTCTGTTTCGACTTAAATGACTTTTTAGAATTGATTTTTTTTCACGTAATCTCTCATATAAAATCTGCATGCATAATAATTATTAATGAATTAGAAAAATGCTGTTTAGATTAGTGCTGTTTTCCAGTTTTACCTTCATTTAACTCAACAGAAAGATCATCCATGCACAAATTAAAAAGAAGGGGTGACAATATTCCAACTTACCGAATGCCATTTGTCATATAAAAGGATATAGTACAATGATGCAAAGTTTGAAATGTAAAATGATTTATTTAATGTTGTTATCTTTATTAGAAAACACTATTATAATAACTAATTATTATTATTTGTTTATTTATTATTGGACACTGTATGTTTATTCAGTAATCAGTTACACAATAAGTTGTTTAAAAATAAATATAACATTCATTCATTTCAGAACAAAAACAGTTTGTTTATTGACCAATGTCACCTTTAACTTCTTTGACTTGTGTGCTGGGTAATTATTAAAGGGAGGATTGCAATACATCCAGCCAATGGACAGCAAGACAAGGTCAGATAAGTTCACATTCCTGTGCCATTGGCATTGAGTCAAACCCAAAGCTCATTCGTACAGTTGCAGTCATAGGTGCTGCTATTGGTCTACCCACAATTTCATGCCATTCAGCAAAAGAAGGAGCCACGTAAATAGTCTCTGACCAGCAGAAATAAACAATTTCAATCAACGTCTTAACAAAAATGAGGCTATAAAGCTGTCTGTGAAGATATTTGGGTTAAATTGTTAAATGCATGGTAGAGGCATCTCTGGACTTGGTTTATCATAATGTAAGGAGTTATATATGGATGGATGGATGAATTAATTTATTTAGAATTAATTTATTATTGTTATTTTCAATCAATCAACAATTTTAATGTATTTATTTTAAAATGTATTTAATTATGTATTGTTAATTTATTTATGTTTTATTTATTTTTATAATTTATTTTAAAATGTTTTTATTTATGTTTATAAACTTCCCTTGCCTCAGATGCTATTACTATTATTGTAATTAAAGAGAATGTAACGAGTCTGAATGAGAATTCGAGTGAGTTTGCTTGATTTTCCTTACAGATTCAAAAGAGCGATAGAAAACGTTGAAGAGGTGCATAACGTCTTTCGCGTCTCTCTGTGGATGTGGCCTCTAAACTGTCACTATTGAGAACAGATCTTGTTCTTTTCAGACAGGAAATAATCCATTAGCGATTCACAATATGGATCCTGAATTACTCGCATGCTGACGTTAAATGTAACAATGCTGTGGCTGTGAGACAGAACAGACATCCATGTATTGCATAGATCTACGTCAGTGTATTTCTTACTTGATATCTCTGTATAAAAAGCTTGTTTACTAAGGGAAGCATTGTGCAAAATGTGATGCAGTGACATTTTGTCATTTTTTTCCCCAGAACATTTTCAGACATCCTGCCAACATCCTGTGTTTGCAGAACTATGTGAAACTCCTTGTGTCAGATATTCAGCGTATGAAACAGAAATGAAACCATACACAGTATAATGACTTCTAGTGTTATACTCTAGATTAGAGGATATTGCAACAAGACAAAACGGTTACACTGAATTTACCCACAAAAACCACATAGTTCAGTCTCGAGTCAGAAACATGAAGAAAACCACCTGATAAGGTGTTTCATAATCATTCATGCGGATGGTGGGAGGGCTATTAAAGTGATAGTTCACCAAATTAAGAAAAACCTCCTGTCTTCATTCACTCATCCTCATGTCAATGCACCCATACGACTTGCCTTTTTGCACAAAACACAAAAAGAATAATTTAGCAGAATATCTAAGCTGCTCTTTTCCATACATTGAAGGGGAAAAATGGACAAAAACACACAATAAAAGTACTTCATATGATCTGTTATATTTCCCAAGTCTTCTGAACCCATATGTTTTCCCTCAAAAGTATGTTATGTCCTCATTTATACACTAGATGGCAGCACTTCATCACCTCCAATCATAACTGCATTATTCTCTCTCTAAAAGTATATCTTTATGCTACTACTGTAAAATAAGTTTTATGCACTTCATGCCTATTTTTTGGCATATTTATACGTTTATACCACCTATTTCTCCAGTTTGATGGTTCATTTTCACAGTTTACCAGTCTGTTTCAAAGCAAAATGAAAGATGTTATGTAATGGCTCCTTTCTGTGTGTTTAAGTGATGTTGGAGCATGATGGGAAGTCATGAGCGGAATGTTCTAGAGTGAGAGGAACACAGCGGCTGTTATAGTTTCTACTCCGCCTCCCACTGATGTTATCATATTAAACTTGTGTGAAAACTAATATCACATTATTCAGCTGTTTATCCAAACATAAATTAAGTTACATAAGTTCATAAACATTTTTATGGCGCCAAATAGTTCACGGCGTCTGAGGTTTCATTGACTCTGCTGGTATAATCAGGGTTTGGAATCGTCCGTCGCTTCATCAAAGTGTTGACTCTGCCACCGAAATCTTGTTATGTTAATTAGGTTAGCGAGACAACAAATATAAATAATATTTGATGTATTATTCTGGATCTTTCCTGCTGTAATTATGCCTGTTATGAGACACAGAGAGACAGCAGAGGCACTGAGGTTCATCCGGGGCTGGTGCTGATTGATTTGATGGTGCATGTGTCTACAGGCCGAACGTCCAGCAGGAGCTCTGACACATTCAGCAAACACTGACTTCACTCCGGCCACATGGTCTGAGAAATGACACTTTACACTACTTGAACAGCAGATTGTATGATGCCACAAAAGCCTACTAGCCTCTGTCATAAATAGTTCTAAGCAGGGCTGGACTGGGACAAAAAATCGGCCCTGGCATTTTTTGGCCCAGGCGGCCCACCACCACTTCGATATATATATACAGTATATATACTATACCAGTCAAAAGTTTTTGAACTGTAAGATTTGTAATGTTTTTTAAAGAATTCTCTTTTGCTCACAGAGCCTGCATTTATTTGAATCCAACATACAGCAAAAGCAGTAATATTGTGAAATATTTTTACTATTTAAAATAACTGTTTTCTATTTGAATATATTTTAAAATTTAATTTATTCCTGCGATTTCAAAGCTGAATTTTTAGCATCATTACTCCAGTCACATGATCATTCAGAAATCATTCAAATATTTATTATTATTAAGTTGAAAACAGCTGAGTAGAATTTTTTCAGGTTTCTTTGATGAATAGAAAGTTCAGAAGAACAGCATTTATCTGAAATACAATTTTTTTTGTAACATTATAAATGTCTTTATCGCCACTTTTGATCAAATTAAAGCATCCTTGCTAAATAATAATTAATTTCTATCACCCCCCCCATATATATATATATATATATATGTATATTTATATACTGACTCCAAGCTTTTGAATGGTATATGTATA
>NW_015505662.1:176992-179183 GCF_001515645.1 Sinocyclocheilus grahami | reverse complement strand
ATTTAAATCTAGCTTTATTCGCATTGGCCCATGGAAACCTCTATATGAACACACTTGACTTGACTTGGCCAAGAAATCACGGGGGAAGAATTTACATTTTATTGAAAAGTGTTTACGTATTCTACACTCATGGCGCGCACACACATTAGGAATAGGATAGGTTAGATGCCTGCCTTCGTTGCGAGTCCCTATCAAGCACTTTACAGATTCAACTACTCTCTTCTTCTTCTCCTCCTGCCTTGCTCTTTGGCCCGCATCACTCAACACAGAACAAGCTTGTTCTTGATAAAGCTGCTGTGAAAATGTGGGAAAAGCCGACGAGGAAGAAGTTGGGGTGATGTGATCTTTATATAGAGCAAAATACTTCATAGCTCCGTCTATAGCGCATTTAAATCTAGCTTTATTCGCATTGGCCCATGGAAACCTCTATATGAACACACTTGACTTGACTTGGCCAAGAAATCACGGGGGAAGAATTTACATTTTATTGAAAAGTGTTTACGTATTCTACACTCATGGCGCGCACACACATTAGGAATAGGATAGGTTAGATGCCTGCCTTCGTTGCGAGTCCCTATCAAGCACTTTACAGATTCAACTACTCTCTTCTTCTTCTCCTCCTGCCTTGCTCTTTGGCCCGCATCACTCAACACAGAACAAGCTTGTTCTTGATAAAGCTGCTGTGAAAATGTGGGAAAAGCCGACGAGGAAGAAGTTGGGGTGATGTGATCTTTATATAGAGCAAAATACTTCATAGCTCCGTCTATAGCGCATTGTGGTTGGATGTTTATGTTGTCAATACAGGAGACAAACCAATGGGCCACTGGCTGCTCGCTATCCGTGCATGATGGTCCTCGGCAAAAAAAAAAAAAAAACTTTCTGTCGGCCCATTAAGTGCGTCGGCCCACCTGGAAAATGCCAGGTATGCCGATTACCAATCCAGCCCTGGTTCTAAGTAAATTTAAGAGGTGATTTTTGTTATATATGCTGTATGTGTTTATATATGTATTGTATTGGGTTCTGTCACAGGCGAGCGCTCCTCCCCCACCATGGACGAAATCCTCCAGCGGCTCACCGAGGTTAGCATCCGCCAGCAACAAATTGTTGAGCACTTCACCACCCGTCAAGGAGAGACGGAGCAGGGACTTGCGGCACTGTGTGCCGCCGCCGCTCAACGCATTCCGCTGCCGGACCCCCGAGTGCAAGCCACGAAGCTGCTACCCAAGCTGACCCCTCATGATGACGTAGAAGCCTTCTTACAAATGTTCGAAGCGACGGCCACCTTGGAAGGGTGGCATCAGGATGACTGGGCATGGGTGCTGGCTCCCCTGCTGACGGGCGAAGCGCAGCTTGCATACTTCACTCTTCCTGCCGCCTCCGCCGATCAATATAAGGAGGTCAAGAAGGAAATCCTAGCTCGCCTGGGGTTATCCCCTATCTGTGCCGCACCCAGCACTTCCACGAGTGGGAGTATAAACCCCGTCTGCCATCCCGTGCCCAGGCCGCCGAACTCACATGACTTGCGCAGCACTGGCTGCTGGAGGGGGCACCATCGGCTAGACAGGTGGCGGAGCGCGTTGTGATAGACCGTCTTCTCCGAGCCTTTCCCCGATCTCACCGACAGGCCGTTGGGATGAGGAACCCAACCACCACGTCGGAGCTGGTGGAGGCTGTCGAGCTGGCGGATGCGGCCCAACACCGGGATGCTGGAGAGCGAGCGCCGCCGTTTCCCCAGAGGGTGGTCCAAGAGCGGCGCACGCCTGAGGGCACCCCGCGACCAGTACGCAGGCCGGCGGCTCCCTCCCAGCGGGATGAGCCCATGCCAACGGAAGTCCCCGCACGGACCTGGCTGGCAGGCTGCATTGTCCACCGCGACCTGCCGGTTGGAGCGCCAGAGGTGGAAGTGAAAGTGAATGGAAAGCCGTTCCGGGCCATCCTGGACTCGGCATTGCGGTCACTCTGGTCCAGTCGCATATTCTCGCCCCCCAAACGGAGTGTAAAGCCTTCCTCCCCATAACCTGTGTCCACGGGGACACACGACAAGTTCCCGCTCGCAGGGTGACCATTTCGGCCGCTCCCGGGACCTGGCCGGTGGAAGTCGGGGTCATGAAGGATCTTCCCGTCCCCGTGCTGATCGGGAGAGACTGACCAGGGTTTGACCACCTGCTGGCCACGGCTACGCAGCCTGCCA
>NW_015505662.1:174638-175588 GCF_001515645.1 Sinocyclocheilus grahami | reverse complement strand
CGAAGCTGCTACCCAAGCTGACCCCTCATGATGACGTAGAAGCCTTCTTACAAATGTTCGAAGCGACGGCCACCTTGGAAGGGTGGCATCAGGATGACTGGGCATGGGTGCTGGCTCCCCTGCTGACGGGCGAAGCGCAGCTTGCATACTTCACTCTTCCTGCCGCCTCCGCCGATCAATATAAGGAGGTCAAGAAGGAAATCCTAGCTCGCCTGGGGTTATCCCCTATCTGTGCCGCACCCAGCACTTCCACGAGTGGGAGTATAAACCCCGTCTGCCATCCCGTGCCCAGGCCGCCGAACTCACATGACTTGCGCAGCACTGGCTGCTGGAGGGGGCACCATCGGCTAGACAGGTGGCGGAGCGCGTTGTGATAGACCGTCTTCTCCGAGCCTTTCCCCGATCTCACCGACAGGCCGTTGGGATGAGGAACCCAACCACCACGTCGGAGCTGGTGGAGGCTGTCGAGCTGGCGGATGCGGCCCAACACCGGGATGCTGGAGAGCGAGCGCCGCCGTTTCCCCAGAGGGTGGTCCAAGAGCGGCGCACGCCTGAGGGCACCCCGCGACCAGTACGCAGGCCGGCGGCTCCCTCCCAGCGGGATGAGCCCATGCCAACGGAAGTCCCCGCACGGACCTGGCTGGCAGGCTGCATTGTCCACCGCGACCTGCCGGTTGGAGCGCCAGAGGTGGAAGTGAAAGTGAATGGAAAGCCGTTCCGGGCCATCCTGGACTCGGCATTGCGGTCACTCTGGTCCAGTCGCATATTCTCGCCCCCCAAACGGAGTGTAAAGCCTTACTCCCCATAACCTGTGTCCACGGGGACACACGACGAATTCCCGCTCCCGGCGCTTGGCCGGTGGAAGTCGGGGTCATGAAGGGTCTTGACCACCTGCTGGCCACGGCTACGCAGCCTGCCAGCCCAGGAGGGGGCCGCCGAAGAAGGAGGCC
>NW_015505662.1:172952-173944 GCF_001515645.1 Sinocyclocheilus grahami | reverse complement strand
CCCTGAGGCAGTGCCCCTCCGAAAAGCCACCACCAAAGCCATTGCCCAGGAACTCTTCCTGCTCTCCAGCCGAGTCGGCATCCCAGCGGAGCTCCTGACCGATCAGGGTACCCCCTTCATGTCCCGGTTAATAGCTGACCTCTGCCGGCTGCTGCGGGTGAAGCAGTTGAGGACCACGGTCTACCTTCCCCAGACCGATGGACTGGGCGAACGCTTCAACCAAACCCTCAAGCAGATGCTGAGACGGGTGGTCGCGGAGGACAAGCGCGACTGGGACTTGATGCTCCCCTATGTCCTCTTCGGGATCCGCGAAGTTCCGCAGGCCTCAACTGGCTTCACCCCCTTCGAGCTCCTCTGTGGCCGGCAACCCCGCGGCCTCCTGGATGTGGCCCAGGAGGCCTGGGAGCAACAGCCGGCAGCCCATTGCTCTGTGATCGAGCACGTCAGACAGATGAGGGAAAGGATCGACCGGGTCATGCCATAAGTCCGGGAACACTTGACGAAAGCGCAGTAGGCACAACAGCGCCACTATAACTGGGCAGCCCAACCACGGGAGTTCCAGCCTGGAGACCGAGTCATGGTCCTAGTCCCCAATGCTTCCTGCAAGTTCCTGGCCACCTGGCAGGGTCCCTACACGGTGCTGGAAAGGATTGGGCCGGTGACGTACCGTGTGCGCCAGCCAGGGAGGAGGAGAGCCAAGCAGCTCCACCACATCAACCTGCTGAAGAAGTGGGTGGGGACTAGAGACCAGCTCGCGGCCCTCGCCGTCTCTGACCCCGTGGTTGTTGACGTCAACCCCCACCTCTCGGCTGCCCAGAAGAGGGAGCTGCAGCACCTGGTCGGTCAGTTCTCTGATATATTCTCCTCCAATGTCCTGCAGCACGACATCTGGATGCCGCCAGGGGTCGTCGTCAGGCAACGGCCCTACCGCGTCCCTGAGGCTCGTCGGCGAGCTATTGAGGAGGAGATTCAACAGATGCTGAAGTTGGGGG
>NW_015505662.1:170533-172921 GCF_001515645.1 Sinocyclocheilus grahami | reverse complement strand
GGCACCCTCCGTTTCTGCAACGACTTCCGTCGCCTCAACGAGGTATCCGAGTTCGACGGATACCCCATGCCTCGGGTGGATGAACTGTTGGATCAGCTTGGAAGGGCCCGGTATATCTCTACGTTGGACCTCACCAAAGGCTACTGGCAGGTACCCCTCTCTGAGGCCACTGGCAGTACCGGACTCTTCCTTTTGGCCTCCATGGGGCACCCGCCACTCAGAGTGAAGGGGGCCCTCATCTCGGAGCCCGTCCTCCGAGCCCCGGACTTTAGCTGCCCCTTCCTGCTGCAGACAGGTGCCTCCGACACAGGACTGGGAGCCGTCCTGTCACAGATCCAGGAGGGTGAGGAGCATCCGTCATCTACATCAGAAGGAAGCTGATCCCGGCCGAGAGGAACTACGCCGCGGTGGAGAAGGAGGCCCTAGCCGTCAAGTGGGCAGTCCTGGAGCTGCGGTACTACCTCCTGGGCCGGAAGTTTACCCTGGTCACGGACCACGCACCCCTTCAGTGGATGGCTTTCGCCAAGGATACCAATGCCAGGGTGACCCGATGGTTCCTCGCGCTCCAGGACTTCCACTTCAAGGTACGTCATCGGGCTGGAGCCGCGAACGCCAATGCAGATGGCCTCTCTCGGATCTGGGCAGCTTTCGCAGGTCTGTCAGGGGTCACTCCCCACCCACCCCCTATCTCTCCCCTTCTATCTCATATCGTTAACAGGACCAGGATGACGCTTAGGGGGGGGGAGTGTGACGAGCGTCCCGAGGCTTCATCAGCTTCATCACCTGGAAACAAGCGAGGAGCACCTGGCCATCATCATCACAGGCTGATCGGTCACAGCTGCACCTCATCAGGCGGCGGCTACATAAGCCACGCAAGCCCTGCCATCTAGGAGATTCCTCCATGAGACTGAGCACTAACTCGCCCTCTCATTTTCCCCACAGACAGCAGCGTGTGACCGACCAGCCCCACAGGAGCACTGCACGGACCCTCTGCAGTGGGAAGACAGAAGAGAGCACTCACAGCACCGGAGCACCTACCTGGACCTTTCTCACTAGCACCCCTCATCCCAATAAATCCACCCTCCGGGGTATTGATTGAGATTTCTTGTTGTGTGATTCTTCACCCCGTTACACTATATATATATATATTAGGGCTGTCATCGTTAACGTGCTAACGCATGCGATTAATTTTACAATCCTTAACGCGTTAAAATAATTCAACGCAATTAACGCAAAATTACTGGAGCACAATTTCTATTCTAACCCTTTAACCAAATTTTGCTACTCTGTTTGCGATTAGATCATTTTAAGCCGCTAAACTCTGGGAAAGTTTTCAGTCCAATGATTCAGAAAGCGAATGCATTCAAACAATCCGTCCAAAATGCTAATATAAAGGAAACCAGGCTGATTACATCAGAGATTGCAGAGAGAACAGAGACTCGCGTTGCGTTTTCAGTGAATTATTCATTCCAGTGTTTCGCTTTTAAACACGAGCTCGGTCATATTCTGTGATTGTCTCGGAAGATCGTGAGCCCTCTCACAAGTCACTCATCACGATGTGTGAAGTACAGACTGAACAGATTGTCAACACATCCCACCGCTGTATGGCCAGATGAGACGCAAACTACAGTTTCTCGACTGGATAACCAGTCTCGCTAGTAAAGTTTTGATGGATGAAGACTACAATCAAGGTAAAGACGAGATGATTGCGGTGGCGTTCAGGAGTCGGACAGTAAGCACGCGTGAGTCCTTTATAATAATGCGTGTTTGAGTGCTCTTGGTGCACTGATCGCACATTGTATTTATGCACAGGCACAGACATTTCCGTACATTCACATTGTTTCCACACACATTCACGATAATGTTTTGATTTGCCATGTTTATGTTGCTGTGTTTAGTTATACAGAATGGATCTGTGTAGTGTAGTAGATATGTGCGGTTGGTTTAGGTTTTTTTTGGCATCTCCATGTGGTCCTGTTTGGTTATGCAACTTGGCTTCTCTAAAATGTAAAAAAGCTCTTTGGTGTTGCACTGTACACATACTATACAATTCAGATTTCTTTTTTCATATGTGCTTTTATGGGCTCCTTATATCATTTGGTTCTTTGCTGCCTTTTTGGAGTTTCTAAGTGTCCTTTTTTGGAAAGTCATCTAAATTTATCTTGGAAAAAAAGCTTGCAGAAAATATAGATTTTTGAGAATCACCCTTCAATCTTTTGGTTTACTTTGCTGGATATAGCAAATGATGACAAAATAAACATTTTAAACTTAATAAATGGTCTATGCTTAATTTCATGAAGTGTGCGATTTAATCGATTGACAGCCCTAATATATATATATATATATATATATATAAATATATATATATATATATATATATACATATAT
>NW_015505662.1:165269-166856 GCF_001515645.1 Sinocyclocheilus grahami | reverse complement strand
GCCAAGGATACCAATGCCAGGGTGACCCGATGGTTCCTCGCGCTCCAGGACTTCCACTTCAAGGTACGTCATCGGGCTGGAGCCGCGAACGCCAATGCAGATGGCCTCTCTCGGATCTGGGCAGCTTTCGCAGGTCTGTCAGGGGTCACTCCCCACCCACCCCCTATCTCTCCCCTTCTATCTCATATCGTTAACAGGACCAGGATGACGCTTAGGGGGGGGGAGTGTGACGAGCGTCCCGAGGCTTCATCAGCTTCATCACCTGGAAACAAGCGAGGAGCACCTGGCCATCATCATCACAGGCTGATCGGTCACAGCTGCACCTCATCAGGCGGCGGCTACATAAGCCACGCAAGCCCTGCCATCTAGGAGATTCCTCCATGAGACTGAGCACTAACTCGCCCTCTCATTTTCCCCACAGACAGCAGCGTGTGACCGACCAGCCCCACAGGAGCACTGCACGGACCCTCTGCAGTGGGAAGACAGAAGAGAGCACTCACAGCACCGGAGCACCTACCTGGACCTTTCTCACTAGCACCCCTCATCCCAATAAATCCACCCTCCGGGGTATTGATTGAGATTTCTTGTTGTGTGATTCTTCACCCCGTTACACTATATATATATATATTAGGGCTGTCATCGTTAACGTGCTAACGCATGCGATTAATTTTACAATCCTTAACGCGTTAAAATAATTCAACGCAATTAACGCAAAATTACTGGAGCACAATTTCTATTCTAACCCTTTAACCAAATTTTGCTACTCTGTTTGCGATTAGATCATTTTAAGCCGCTAAACTCTGGGAAAGTTTTCAGTCCAATGATTCAGAAAGCGAATGCATTCAAACAATCCGTCCAAAATGCTAATATAAAGGAAACCAGGCTGATTACATCAGAGATTGCAGAGAGAACAGAGACTCGCGTTGCGTTTTCAGTGAATTATTCATTCCAGTGTTTCGCTTTTAAACACGAGCTCGGTCATATTCTGTGATTGTCTCGGAAGATCGTGAGCCCTCTCACAAGTCACTCATCACGATGTGTGAAGTACAGACTGAACAGATTGTCAACACATCCCACCGCTGTATGGCCAGATGAGACGCAAACTACAGTTTCTCGACTGGATAACCAGTCTCGCTAGTAAAGTTTTGATGGATGAAGACTACAATCAAGGTAAAGACGAGATGATTGCGGTGGCGTTCAGGAGTCGGACAGTAAGCACGCGTGAGTCCTTTATAATAATGCGTGTTTGAGTGCTCTTGGTGCACTGATCGCACATTGTATTTATGCACAGGCACAGACATTTCCGTACATTCACATTGTTTCCACACACATTCACGATAATGTTTTGATTTGCCATGTTTATGTTGCTGTGTTTAGTTATACAGAATGGATCTGTGTAGTGTAGTAGATATGTGCGGTTGGTTTAGGTTTTTTTTGGCATCTCCATGTGGTCCTGTTTGGTTATGCAACTTGGCTTCTCTAAAATGTAAAAAAGCTCTTTGGTGTTGCACTGTACACATACTATACAATTCAGATTTCTTTTTTCATATGTGCTTTTATGGGCTCCTTATATCATTTGGTTCTTTG